>NW_026669505.1:0-1098 GCF_009828535.3 Hylobates moloch | reverse complement strand
TCTTCAAATTAAAACAACCCAGAAGCATTCTGTGAAACTTCTTTCTGATCTGTGCATTCAACTAGCAGAGTTGAACCTTACTTTGATTGAGGAGCTTTGAAACAGTGATTCTGTATGAAGTGCAACTCGACATTATGAGCGCTAAGTGGCCTATACTGGAAAAAGGAATATCTTTAATTAAAAACTACACAGAATCACTCTGCCAAACTTCGTTCTGTTCTGTGAAATCAACTAACAGAGTTGAACCTTACTTTGATTGAGGAGTTTTGAAAGAGTCATTCTGTATTAAGTGCAAGTGGACATTATGAGCGCTAAGGGGCCTATACTCGAAAAAGGAATATCTTGAATTAAAAACTACACAGAATCATTCTGCCAAACTTCTTTCTGTTCTGTGAATTCAACTAACAGAGTTGAACCTTACTTTTCATTGAGAAGTTCTGAAACTCTCTTTCTGTACGAACTGCAAGCAGACATTCAAAGCGCTAATTTGCCTATAGTGGAAAAAGGAATATTTTCCAATAAAAACCTCACAGAAGCATTCTTCGAAACTTCTCTCTGATCTGTGCATTCAACTAGCAGAGTTGAAACTTACTTTTAATTTTGGAGTTTTCAAACTCTCTTTTTGTAGAAACTGCAAGGGGACATTCGGAGCGATATAGGGCCTTTGGTGGAAAAAGGAATATCTTGAAATAAAAACTACACAGAATCATTCTACCAAACTTCTTTCTGTTCTGTGCATTCAACTAACAGAGTTTAACCTTACTGTTGATTGAGAAGTTCTGAAACACTCTTTCTGTAGAAACTGCAAGCGGAAATTCCCAGCGTTAAAGGGCATATAGTGGAAAAAGGAATATCTTGAAATAAAAACTGCACAGAATCATTCTGGCAAACTTCTTTCTGTTCTGTGCATTCAACTAACAGGGTTGAACCTTACTGTTGATAGAGAAGTTCTGGAACTCTCTTTCTTTAGAAACTGCAAGCGGACATTCGGAGAACTATGGGGCCTATAGTGGAAAAAGGAATATTTCAAATAAAAACTACACAGAAGCATTCTGCGAAACTTCTTTCTCATCTATGCATTCAACTAGCAGAATTGAA
>NW_026669504.1:0-1098 GCF_009828535.3 Hylobates moloch | reverse complement strand
GCCTCTATGCCTGGCTAATTTTTGTATTTTTAGTGGAGATGGGGTTTTACCATGTTGGCCAGGCTGGGCTCAAACTCCTAACCTCAAGTGATCCACCTGCCTTGGCCTCCCAAAGTGCTGGGATTATAGGCGCGCACCACCATGCCTGGCCTCACTGCATCTCTTGAGTCTCAGTTTCTTCATCTGCGTGGTGTGGGTGCCGATCTTGCCTCAGGCTGTGAAGGGAAGAGGAAACTACGCACATAAAGGGCTTCCACCGTGCTTGGCACAGGACGGCGCTCAGTGAATGTGAGCTACTATCTCATCGCTGACTGACCCTCCCGCCTCCATCTCCACTCCCACGTACCACCCAGCAGGCTGAGTCATCTTCCTAAAATTCCATCTTGGTCCCTTAATTATTCCCTGATAAAAACCTTTCACATCTCTCCAAGGCACCTCATTGCTTTCAAGATAAAATGCTCTCTCTTGACCCCGGGATTCTGGGCCTTCCTAACATGACCAGCTCATTCCCCACCCTCTCCTCTCATGCCTCACCCCCTCCCCTCCTGCTCCTGGTCCTCACTTGCCTTTCTCTGATGAGCCAGGCCCCTCAACGCCATTGTCTCTGCACATGCTGTTCCCATGCCCAGGAAGCAATCCTCCACCATGCCCAGTAGGCTCTCTCCAGCTCATACCTCCTCAAGTTCAAGGCCACCATCTTTGTGGCTTCTCTTCTCTCCCTGCAGGCAGATCAGCCAATGCGCTCCCCTCCACTCCTGCAAATGCCTTTACTATTCTTCTTGCCATGTCAGCTGGAGTTGGGGTTTCTATGTCCCCTATTAGAATATAAGCTCCTTGGCCAGGTGTGGTGGCTCACGCCTGTAATCCCAGCACTTTGGGGTGCCAAGGCAGGTGGATCACTTGAGGCCAGGAGTTCGAGACCAGCCTGGCCAACATGGTGAAACCCGTCTCTACTAAAAATACAAAAATTAGGCCAGGCACGATGGTGCATGCTTGTAATCCCAGCTACTTGGGGGACTGAGGCAGGAGAATTGCTTGAACCCCGGGAGGTAGAGGTTGCAATGAGCTGAGATCACGCCACTGCATTCCAGCCTGGGC
>NW_026669503.1:0-1098 GCF_009828535.3 Hylobates moloch | reverse complement strand
GCTGAGGGTCCTGTCTGGTAGAAGGAAAACTAACAAACAGAAAGGACATCCACACCAAAAACCCATCTGTACATCACCATCATCAAAGACCAAAAGTAGATAAAACCACAAAGATGGGGAAAAAACAGAACAAAAAAACTGGAAACTCTAAAAAACAGAGCACCTCTCCTCCTCCAAAGGAACGCAGTTCCTCACCAGCAACGCAACAAAGCTGGATGGAGGATGACTTTGATGAGTTGAGAGAAGAAGGCTTCAGACGATCAAACTACTCTGAGCTACGAGAGGAAATTCAAAACAATAGCAAAGAAGTTAAAAACTTTGAAAAAATATTAGAAGAATGGATAACTAGAATAACCAATGGAGAGAAGGGCTTAAAGGAGCTGATGGAGCTGAAAGCCAAGTTTTGAGAACTACGCGAAGATTGCAGAAGCCTCGGTAGCAGATGCGATCAACTGGAAGAAAGGGTATCGCTGATGGAAGATGAAATGAATGAAATGAAGAGAGAAGGGAAGTTTAGAGAAAAAAGAATAAAAAGAAATGAACAAAGCCTCCGAGAAATTTGGGACTATGTGAAAAGACCAAACCTACGTCTGATTGGTGTACCTGAAAATGATGGGGAGAATGGAACCAAGTTGGAAAACACTCTGCAAGATATTATCCAGGAGAACTTCCCCAATCTAGCCAGGCAGGCCAGCATTCAGATTCAGGAAATACAGAGAATGCCACAAAGATACTCCTCGAGAAGGGCAACTCCAAGACACATAATTGTCAGATTCACCAAAGTTGAAATGAAGGAAAAAATGTTAAGGGCAGCCAGAGAGAAAGGTCGGGTTACCCACAAAGGGAAGCCCATCAGACTAACAGCTGATCTCTCAGCAGAAACTCTACAAGCCAGAAGAGAGTGGGGGCCGATATTCAACATTCTTAAAGAAAAGAATTTTCAACCCAGAATTTGCTATCCCGCCAAACTAAGCTTCATAAGTGAAGGGGAAATAAAATACTTTACAGACAAGCAAACGCTGAGTGATTTTGTCACCACCAGGCCTGCCCTAAAAGAGCTCCTGAAGGAAGCACTAAACATGGAAAGGAACAACCGGT
>NW_026669502.1:0-1098 GCF_009828535.3 Hylobates moloch | reverse complement strand
TGCTGAGTTTTTGTTTGTCTGTGCCCTGCCCCCAGAGGTGGAGCCTATAGAGGCAGGCAGGCCTCCTTGAGCTGTGGTGGGCTCCACCCAGTTCGAGCTTCCTGGCTGCTTTGTTTACCTAAGCAAGCCTGGGCAATGGCGGGCGCCCCTCCCCCAGCCTCGCTGCCGCCTTGCAGCTTGATCTCAGACTGCTGTGCTAGCAATCAGCGAGACTCCGTGGGCACAGGACCCTCCGAGCCAGGTGCGGGACACAATCTCCTAGTGTGCCGTTTTCCAGGCCCGTTGGAAAAGCGCAGTATTGGGGTGGGACTGACCCGATATTCCAGGTGCCGTCTGTTTCCCCTTTCTTTGACTAGGAAAGGGAACTCCCTGACCCCTTGTGCTTCCCGAGTGAGGTAATGCCTCGCCCTGCTTCGGCTCGCGCACAGTGCGCTTCACCGACTGTCCTGCACCCACTGTTAGGCACTCCCTAGTGAGATGAAACCGGTACCTCAAGCAGAAATGCAGAAATCATCCGTCTTCTGTGTCGCTGGGGCTGGGAGCTGGAGACCGGAGCTGTTCCTATTCGGCCATCTTGGCTCCGTCAGATGTTTTAGGATACTAATTGCAGTGGATAGTTTTCTTTTCTTTTTTTTTTTTTTTTGAGATGGAGTCTCGCTCTGTCGCCCAGGCTGGAGTGCAGTGGGGCAATCTCAGCTCACTGCAAGCTCCACCTCCCAGATTCACACCATTCTCCTGCCTCAGCCTCTCCGAGTAGCTGGGACTACAGGCGCCCACCACCACGCCCGGCAAATTTTTTGTATTTTTTTTAGTAGAGACGGGGTTTCACCGTGGTCTCAATCTCCTGACCTCGTGATCCGCCCGCCTTGGCCTCCCAAAGTGCTGGGATTACAAGCGTGAGCCACCGCGCCTGGCCGCAGTGGATAGTTTTCTTTTGTATTTTTATTATAATTCATTTTATTACAATTTTATTATATTTATAATGCACTTGTTTCTTAACCTCTGGCTTTCATTCTGTCCTTCTCATAAGTACATACATTTTAAAAATAAAAATCATTTCCAAAGATCCTTAGGAAAGTTGGTAATTATTCAGTATTC
>NW_026669501.1:0-1098 GCF_009828535.3 Hylobates moloch | reverse complement strand
TTTCTGTATACTGAGATAATAGTGGGGAAGAGGTCTTGAGATGACACCGGTAGCGTTCTTGACACAGAAAAGTAGAAAAATTTTCTTGGAGTTAACCAGCATGTCATTTCTCATTGTCCAAGAATCATTGCAAATTCTAACAGCCCAGGTCCAACACTGTCCAACATCCACCTCTCAGTAATATCTTCCAAGAGTGAATGGCAGGGCTCGCCATCAAGAAAACACTTAGATTTTGTTGGAGTTGGGGCAGTGTTGAGATGATCAGAACCAAAGAATAGCTGTCTCAAAACTTCAAACAAGGGGAATGTACCAAGTGGTTATTTTATTATCCCAGGAAATATGCACTGCAGGAATAAGAAATCAGTCACATGAAAACATAGTGTTATAAACTTCTAATGGATGTGGGCTTTACATAGTGTCTACGTATGCCAGGGTATCCCTGGAAATATGGGTCAGGACAGCAGGCACATAAAAGAAGAAATACGTCCTTAGATTTAACCATTGTGCTATTCTTCCTCATCGAGAGTCCTTACAGACTACCAGAGTCCAGTCCCAAGAGTTGCCCACATCCAACTCCCAGTAGTGTTTGCCAGAGGAAAAGACCCAAGCTCCCCATGCAGCAAAATTGTCAGATTTGTCAGAATACAAAGATTCAGGTTTAACATCAAACTTCTCACATCCTCAAACATCCTGATATTGTAATTGGTTACTTCCCATGTGAAGGAAATTTCCATGGTGGAAAAAAGGGAATGCTCCAGTGAAAAGCAGTTTATAAATTCTCATGTTCAGATAAGAAAGAGATTCTCACTAGAAAAGACAGGTCAAGATTAGAAAGAAACTTCTATCTGGAAAAATGTTGGAATCAAAGGGTGTTAGGATATCTTCACGAGTAAATGCCTAAACTTCAATGATCGCAATTTCTATAAACTCCAAAAGTATAAATGGGAGGAAGGTCATGTCTATGTCTAGTTAGCGACCTTTCATAACAACTGAAAACCTGGAAGCTCTTGCACTGCAGCCAAGTCCGTAGCAGTAAAATTAACCTTCATTGTCTCTTCTCTGTCAGGGCAGAGCAGGAGGCTTGGGACAGGAGATGAG
>NW_026669500.1:0-1099 GCF_009828535.3 Hylobates moloch | reverse complement strand
AAATGGCCATACTGCCCAAAGTAATTTATAGATTCAATGCCATCCCCGTCAATCTACCAATGACTTTCTTCACAGAATTGGAAAAAACTACTTTAAAGTTCATACGGAACCAAAAAAGAGCCCGCATTGCCAAGTCAATCCTAAGCCAAAAGAACAAAGCTGGAGGCATCACGCTACCTGACTTCAAACTATACTACAAGGCTACAGTAACCAAAACAGCATGGTACTGGTACCACAACAGAGGTATAGATCAATGGAACAGAACAGAGCCCTCAGAGGTGATGCCACATATCTACAACTATTTGATCTTTGACAAACCTGACAAAAACAAGAAATGGGGAAAGGATTCCCTATTTAATAAATGGTGCTGGGAAAACTGGCTAGCCATATGTAGAAAGCTGAAACTGGATCCCTTCCTTACACCTTATACAAAAATTAATTCAAGATGGATTAAAGACTTAAATGTTAGACCTAAAACCATTAAAATCCTACAAGAAAACCTAGGCAATACCATTCAGGCCATAGGCGTGGGCAAGGACTTCATGTCTAAAACACCAAAAGCAATGGCAACAAAAGCCAAAATTGACAAATGGGATCTCATTAAACTAAAGAGCTTCTGCACAGCAAAAGAAACTACCATCAGAGTGAACAGGCAACCTACAGAATGGGAGAAAATTTTTGCAACCTACTCATCTGACAAAGGGCTAATATCCAGAATCTACAATGAACTCAAACAAATTTACAAGAAAAAAACAAACAACCCCATCAAAAAGTGGGCAAAGGACATGAACAGACACTTCTCAAAAGAAGACATTTATGCAGCCAGAAAACACATGAAGAAATGCTCATCATCACTGGCCATCAGAGAAATGCAAATCAAAACCACAGTGAGATACCATCTCACACCAGTTAGAATGGCCATCATTAAAAAATCAGGAAACAACAGGTGCTGGAGAGGATGTGGAGAAATAGGAACACTTTTACACTGTTGGTGGGACTGTAAACTAGTTCAACCATTGTGGAAGTCAGTGTGGCGATTCCTCAGGGATCTCGAACTAGAAATACCATTTGACCCAGCCATCCCATTACTGGGTATATA
>NW_026669499.1:0-1099 GCF_009828535.3 Hylobates moloch | reverse complement strand
ATGAGTTCCAACTGGTCAAATCAGGAACAATTTGAGCACCAAAATAAATAAGTGTTCAAGGCTGAATTATTAAGATTAATTTCACCTGTTTCTTTTAGCCTTTGTTTATGTGACTAATAGCAAATTTAAAAACACATATGTGACTCAAGTCATATTTCTGTTAGATAGTACTGACTACACTATTGTAGATTCTACATAGCAAAATGGCAAAGGTAGACACTTCAAGTTCTCTCTGTAAACTATGCCTCAATCTCAGCACAGAAAGAAAACTAAAAGCATGCTGGGATATAAGGGAAATTCAAGATGCCACCAAGAATGCAGAATGTTAGAAAGCAAAATAAAAGAGGAATATAAACCAAACTAATAAAATGCAATAGAGAAAAAGAAACCCCATCCCAAGCCCCAGCTACATGTAATAAATGCAACTATGTAAGTTCTAGAAGAAAACATGGATGAATTTTTTATATAACCTGAAAGTGACGTAAAGTTTTCTAATTATAACAAAAGATACAAATAAAAAAAGAAATGATTGATAAATTGCTTATATAAACATGTTTAAATACTTTGGCACAAAACAAAAAAATAAGCACAGTTAAAAGACAAATGACACACTGGAATAAAGTGTTTGCAACATATATGACCAACAAACGTCTAATATCCCTAAAATATAAATAAGGACATTTAAAATTAAGAGAATACAGAAGATACTTTTTAAACTTTTTGGAATATAACATTTATTTTATTTTAACTTTCAAGTTCAAGGGTATAAGTGCAGGTTTAAGACACTTTCTATAGAAAAATGGAAAACAGACTAGAAAAAATGTTCAAATTATTTTATAGTATGAGAAATGGAAATTAAAATTACACAGAGGTATTATTCTTCACTAATAGGCAAAAACTCAAAATCATAACAATATCCTCTGTTGTCAAAAGGTAGAGAACCAAGCACTTGATGGGTTGCTGAATGGAGCTACAGAACAAAACTTCCTTTGTGAAGGGGAACCAGTCCATATGTAACAAAGGTGCTTTCACATTCAGTCTTGGACACTTACTTATTTTGGTGCTCAAATTGTTCCTGATTTGACCAGTTGGAACTCAT
>NW_026669498.1:0-1099 GCF_009828535.3 Hylobates moloch | reverse complement strand
TATATACCCAGTAATGGGATGGCTGGGTCAAATGGTATTTCTAGTTCGAGATCCCTGAGGAATCGCCACACTGACTTCCACAATGGTTGAACTAGTTTACAGTCCCACCAACAGTGTAAAAGTGTTCCTATTTCTCCACATCCTCTCCAGCACCTGTTGTTTCCTGATTTTTTAATGATGGCCATTCTAACTGGTGTGAGATGGTATCTCACTGTGGTTTTGATTTGCATTTCTCTGATGGCCAGTGATGATGAGCATTTCTTCATGTGTTTTCTGGCTGCATAAATGTCTTCTTTTGAGAAGTGTCTGTTCATGTCCTTTGCCCACTTTTTGATGGGGTTGTTTGTTTTTTTCTTGTAAATTTGTTTGAGTTCATTGTAGATTCTGGATATTAGCCCTTTGTCAGATGAGTAGGTTGCAAAAATTTTCTCCCATTCTGTAGGTTGCCTGTTCACTCTGATGGTAGTTTCTTTTGCTGTGCAGAAGCTCTTTAGTTTAATGAGATCCCATTTGTCAATTTTGGCTTTTGTTGCCATTGCTTTTGGTGTTTTAGACATGAAGTCCTTGCCCACGCCTATGGCCTGAATGGTATTGCCTAGGTTTTCTTGTAGGATTTTAATGGTTTTAGGTCTAACATTTAAGTCTTTAATCCATCTTGAATTAATTTTTGTATAAGGTGTAAGGAAGGGATCCAGTTTCAGCTTTCTACATATGGCTAGCCAGTTTTCCCAGCACCATTTATTAAATAGGGAATCCTTTCCCCATTTCTTGTTTTTGTCAGGTTTGTCAAAGATCAAATAGTTGTAGATATGTGGCATCACCTCTGAGGGCTCTGTTCTGTTCCATTGATCTATACCTCTGTTGTGGTACCAGTACCATGCTGTTTTGGTTACTGTAGCCTTGTAGTATAGTTTGAAGTCAGGTAGCGTGATGCCTCCAGCTTTGTTCTTTTGGCTTAGGATTGACTTGGCAATGCGGGCTCTTTTTTGGTTCCGTATGAACTTTAAAGTAGTTTTTTCCAATTCTGTGAAGAAAGTCATTGGTAGATTGACGGGGATGGCATTGAATCTATAAATTACTTTGGGCAGTATGGCCATTT
>NW_026669497.1:0-1099 GCF_009828535.3 Hylobates moloch | reverse complement strand
ATCTTCAAAAAAAAACTACACAGAAGCATTCTGTGAAACTTCTTTCTGTTCTGTGCATTCAAGTAACAGAGTTGAAGCTTACTTTTGAAAGAGCAGTTCTGAAACACTCTTTCTGTAGAAACTGCAAGTGGACATTCTGAGCCCTAAGGAGCTTATAGTGAAAAAGGAATATCCTCAAATAAAAACTACACAGAAGCATTCTTTGAGACTTCTTTCTTTTCTGTGCATTCAACTAACAGAGTTGAAGCTTACTTTTGATAGAGCACTTATGAAACTCTCTTTCTGTAGAAATTGGAAGTGGACATTCTGAGCGCTAATTGTCCTATAGTGGAAAAAGGACTATCTTCAAATAAAAACTACACAGAAGCGTTCTGTGCAACTTCCTTCTGTTCCGTGCATTCAACCAACAGTGTTGAAGCTTACTTTTGATTGAGCCGTTCTGAAACATTGTTTCTGTTGAAACTGCAATGGGACATTCCGAGCACTAAGGGACCTACAGTGCAAAAAGGAATATCTTCAAATAAAAACTACACGGAAACATTCTGTGAAACTTCTTTCTGTTCTGTGCATTCAACTAACAGAATTGAAGCTTACTTTTGATTGAGCAGTTCCGAAACACTCTTTCTGTAGAAACTGGAAGGGGACATTCGGAGCACTAAGGAGCCTACCGTGGAAAAAGGAATATCTTCAAATAAAAACTACACAGAAGCATTCAGTGAAACTACTTTCTGTTCTCTGCATTCAAGTAACAGAGTTGAAGCTTACTTTTGATTGAGCAGTTCTGAAACACTCTTTCTGTAGAAACTGCAAGGGGACATTCCGAGCACTAAGGGGCCTATAGTGGAAAAAGGAATATCTTCAAATAAAAACTACACAGAAGCATTCTGTGAAACTACTTTCTGTTCTGCGCTTTAAACTAACAGAGTTGAAACTTTCGGTTGATAGAGTAGTTATGAAACACTGTTTCTGTAGAAACCGGAAGTTGACATTCTGAGCGCTAAGGGGCCTACAGTGGAAAAAGAAATATTTTCAAATAAAAACTGCTCAGAAGTATTCTGTGAAACTTCTTTCTGTTCTGTGCATTCACCTAACAGAATTG
>NW_026669496.1:0-1099 GCF_009828535.3 Hylobates moloch | reverse complement strand
CCACTGTAAGCACCTTAGCGCTCAGAATGTCCACTTGCAGTTTCTACAGAAAGAGGGTTTCGGAACTGCTCAATCAAAAGCACGCTTCAACTCTGCTAGTTGAATGCACAGAAAAGAAAGAAGTTTCACAGAATGCTTCTGTGTACTTTTTATTTGAAGATAATCCTTTTTCAACTATAGACCCCTAAGTGCTCAGAATGTCCCTTTGCAGTTTCTACAGAAAGAGTGTTTCAGAGCTGCCCTATCAAAAGCAATATTCAACTCTGTTAGTTGAATGCACAGAACAGAAAGAAGTTCCACAGAATTCTTCTGAGTAGTTTTTATTTGAAGATAGTCCTTTTTCCAGTGTAGGCCCCTTAGCGCTCAAATTGTCCCCTTGCAATTTATACAGAAAGAGTGTTTCATAACTGCTCTCTCAAACGTAAGCATCAACTCTGTTAGTTGAATGCACAGAACAGAAAGAAGTTTCACAGAATGCTTCTGTGTAGTTTTTATTTGAAGATATTCCTTTTTCCACCTTAAGCACCTTAGCGCTCCGAATGTCCACTTGCAGTTCCTACAGAAAGAGTGTTTCAGAACTGCTCTATCAAAAGTAAGATTCAAGTCTCTTAGTTGAATGCAGAGAACAGAAGGAAGTTTCACAGAATGTTTCTGTGTAGTTTTTATTTGAAGATATTCCTTTTTCCTCTGTAAGGGCCTTAGCGCTCAGAATGTCCACTTGTAGTTTTTACAGAAAGAGGGTAATTAACCCTTTTCCAAAGATCCTTGGTTTTAGATATTGAAAATACAAACAAAGAAAAAAAAAAAAAAATTTTTCTACCCACGTAGAATATTTTTTTTTCGTTGGTTAATTTTTTTTTTTTTTTTGTGATAAAATTAATTTCCCTTTTTTTTTCACCATCTTTGAGTTTCTACAGAAAGAGTGTTTCAGAGCTGCCCTATCAAAAGCAATATTCAACTCTGTTAGTTGAATGCACAGAACAGAAAGAAGTTTCACAGAATGCTTCTGTGTAGTTTTTATTTGAGGATATTCCTTTTTCCACCTTAAGCACCTTAGCGCTCCGAATGTCCACTTGCAGTTCCTACAGAAAGAGTGTTT
>NW_026669495.1:0-1099 GCF_009828535.3 Hylobates moloch | reverse complement strand
GGGGGGGCTCAGGGTCTGCCAATGGAAGCAACCCGAACTCCTGCTTGCTAACCTTGGAGCTAGCTTGCTTTTCCTGAGGTGATTAACCGTCCCTGCGCAGCAGTACCATAATGGCTAGTGGAACTGAGCCACATAGCCGCACATTGTGTTTCAGGCAGGTTGGTCAACTTGCTCGGGCCCACACAGCACCCCCACGGAGCCGGGACTGGGCCAGCCCTCTGCTGCTGCCTGCTAGAGGGCAGGATCTGTCTGGGCTTGCCTTTCCCTGCTCTGTGCACTCCTCCACCGTGGGCAGTTTGAGGACAGGAAGTGGACCGCATCCACTTCTCTCCCAGGACGTGGGCAACGTTCCACACACGGGGTCTTCAACAACTTCATAGAAAATGTACATGCTGAAAATCTATGCAGGGATTTCAATTTGTTTGCACTAAAATTAACTTGTACTAAATTGTTAGAACCTTCCTGAACTAGATCTAGACTGAGGCACTAAGAAGGATGAGACATCGGTTGAAAAGGACTCCTATCAGCGCAACATGAATTCCGCTAAAATTGCAGCAAGAACAAACACCAAATGTATGGTGAATCTCGGGCGGAAGAACAAAGAAGTCACTGATGTTTCATGAAAAGCTTATAAGGACAATGCCCCAAAGGAATCAGCCGTTTACCAATGTATAGCTTGTTTTCAGAGGAGATGAGAAGATACGGAAGGTGAATCCTGCAGTGGCTACGAAAAGCCAATGCTGTGGAAACCATTGTGCCCAGATCAGCTGTACTCACCAGCAGAGTTTCAGGGGGAATTTTAAACAGGAGGGATCACGATCCTGCCTAAAATGCAAACGAAAAATGCGCACATCAGCCGGGCATGATGGCGGGTGCCGATAATCCCCGCAACTCGGGAAGCTGAGGCAGGGGAATTGAACCCAGGTGTCAGAGGTTGCAGTGAGCCGAGATCGCGCCACTGCACTCCAGCCTGGGCGACAGAGCGAGACTCTGGAGCAGAATTGGCCCTCTGGTTTAGAGAGTGTTCCGCTTTTCTGCTCTGGCTCCTCCCCATCTTTGCGGTTTTCCCTACCTTTGCTCATTGATGCTGGTGTCCTGC
>NW_026669494.1:0-1099 GCF_009828535.3 Hylobates moloch | reverse complement strand
CAGCCTCCAAAAGCACTGGGATTACAGGCATGAGCCACCATACTGGGACTTAAAGTGAGGATTTATAACTCCCGTGCAGAAGTCCATACCCAGCCCACCACACTGCCTGACCACTCCACCCCAGCCAGCGTCCACATGCATGCTGGCTGTTTTCAGGAGTTGTTGCATTTTTGTTTTTAAATCTATAGAGGCTTTTCCAAAAGCCTCTAATGTCCACGCAGAGACGCTTCTAGGGTGTGTTCACCCCAGAGAGTAGAGTCTCCCACTACCCAGCAGCAGGGTGGCAGCTAAGCAGGTCCCGGTCATCCTGGGGGTGAGGATGCCTGGGCTCTCATACCCAGGCAGCTCACCTTGCCACTGTGAGTTTCTTCTGTGTTGGAAAATGTTCTTGATCTTGTCCTGCCTGTAGTGTGAGGCTCACCTAAGCCAAAACTCAGGTGAGACGCTAAAGCAGCCTTGTGGGGCAGACAAAGCTCTGAGCACAAGGAAGGGGACCAAGGCTGCTGCAGTACATGGCCGGGGCTAAAATAAGAGGCTCAGAGGACAGAGTTCTGGACAAGCCGGGAGGTCACAGTCGAGTGTGGTTCCCAGTAGAGTGGAAGAGCTTTGAGAAGCAACTGTGGTGTTAAAAATCCTCCTGCATGGCCGGGCGCAGTGGCTCATGCCTGTAATCCCAGCCCTTTGGGAGGCCGAGGCAGGTGGATCACCTGAGCTCAGGAGTTCGAGATCACCTTGGGCAATGTAGTGAGACCTCACCTCTACAAAAATGAGCCAGACATGGTAGTGCATGCTTGTAGTCCCGACTGAGGCAGGAGGATGATGAGCCCAGGAGGCGGAGGCTACAGTGAGCCATGATTGCTCCACCACACTCTAGCCTGGGTGATGTGAGACCCTGTCTCTTACACACACACACACACACACGACAAACTTGTTTTTTGAAGAATACTTTGGAATGGTAAGAATGGCATGAGGAGTCAATTCTTCCAGTATGGAAGAATTATCTGCAGTGTAGGGAAAACTCAAGGTGGAAGGAATGTGCGTGGCAGAATCCATCCCACAACATTCTGGGCGTTACTTGTGCCAGGCAATAGGGCACCAG
>NW_026669493.1:0-1099 GCF_009828535.3 Hylobates moloch | reverse complement strand
GAATGGAATGGAAGAGACTGCAGTGTAGTGGAGTACAGTGGAGTGGAATGGAATGGTATGGAATGGAATGGGATGGAATGGAATGGAGTGGAGCAGAGTGTAGTAGAGAGGAGTGGAGGGAAAGGAGTGGAGTGGAGTGCACTGGAGTGGAATGGAGTTGAATGGAATGGAATGGAATGCAATGGAATGGAATGGAATGCAATGGAATGGAATGTAGTCGGGTGGAGGGGAATGGAGTGGAAAGGAATGGGATGGAATGGCATGGAATGAGTGGATTAGAGAGGATTGGAATGGAGTGGAGTAGAATAGAGTGGAGTGGAGTGGAGTGGAATGGAATGGAATGGTGTAATGATATGTGAGCTGAGATTGTGCCACTGCACTCAATCCTTGGTGACAGAGTGACATCCTATAGAAAGAAAGGAATGGAATGGAATGGAGTGGAATGGAATGGAGTGGAGAGGAGCAGAGTGGAGTTCAGTAGAATGGATTGGAATGCAATGGGATGGAATGGAGTGGAGTGGAGAGGAATGGAAAGGGATGGAATGGAGTGGAGTGGAGTGGGATGGAATGGAGTGGAGGGGAATGCAGTGGATTGGAGTGGAATGGAATGCAGTAGAATGGAGTGGAGAGGAATGGAATGGAATGGAATGGAATGGAATGGAATGGAATGGAATGGAATGGTGAAACAAAACATGTGCTCATGTGGTGACAATGAACTCCAGCCTGGAAGATAGAGTAAGATCCTGTCAAAAGAAAGGAATGTAATGGAATGGAGTGGAATGGAATGGAATGGAATGGAGTGGAGTGGAGTGGAGTGGAATGGAATGGAATGGAATGGAATGGAATCGAATGGAATGGAATGGAGTGCAGTGGAGTGGAGGGAGGTAGAGTGGAATGGAGTGGAATGGGATGGAATGGAATGGAATGAAATGGGATGGAATGGAATGCAATGGAATGGAATGGAATGGAATGGAATGGAATGGAATGGAATGGAATGATATGGAATGGAACGGAGTGGACTGGAGTGGAGTGGATGGCTGGAGAGTGGAGTAGATTGGAATGGATTGGAATGGGATGGAATGGAATGGAGTGGAGTGGA
>NW_026669492.1:413-1099 GCF_009828535.3 Hylobates moloch | reverse complement strand
GCTGGTCTGCACTCCCCACCGGCCTGCTGCTGGATGAGCTCCTGGCGTGCCCAGAGTTTCTGCAGCAGGCGCAACCTTTCCTAGAAACCGAGGCCCCGGGGGAGCTGAAGGACTTGGAAGAGCCCGCCTGGCTGGAACCACGCCTCAGCGAGGAAGAATACCGGGCTCTGCTGGAGGAGCTTTAGGACGCGGGGTGGGGATGGGGTCGGGGCAGGGCGGTGGCCTCTCTTTCGCAGGGAACCCCGGGCTGGGCAAGGAGGGGTGTGTCTTCCCTGGCCTCCTGTGGGAGCAGCCCGGGCACAGTTCTCTTGCCTTACCACCACCCCACCCCCGCCTGACCACCAGCTACCCCCCGCCCCCACCCCGGGAATATGCGTCCTCCCGCGGGCTGGGTGGAGACCCCCGTCCCGCGAAACACCGGGCCCAGGCAGCGTCCAGGCCTACTCTCCCTTCCGGGGCTCGCCTCCTCTGCGCCTCTGCTCCACCGTCGCTCGCCCACCCGTGCCTCTGCAGCCTCCCAGCTGCCACCATGGAGCGCCTGGTGGCTAAACGCAGACCACAGACCGCAAGCACACCGGGGATGCTGACCCTTCCAGGCCGGAGGGAAGGCAGGTCCAGATGGAGAGAGGAACGGGAGACCTAGAGGGATGGAAGGATGGGCGGAGGGACGTTGGAAGGGAGGGAGA
>NW_026669492.1:0-337 GCF_009828535.3 Hylobates moloch | reverse complement strand
GCTGGTCTGCACTCCCCACCGTCCTGCTGCTGGATGAGCTCCTGGCGTGCCCAGGGTTTCTGCAGCAGGCGCAACCTTTCCTAGAAACTGAGGCCCCGGGGGAGCAGAAGGACTGGGAAGAGCCCGCCGGGCTGGATCCACCCCTCAGCGAGGAAGAATACCGGGCTCTGCTGGAGGAGCTTTAGGACGCAGGGTGGGGACAGGGTCGGGGCAGGGCGGTGGCCTCTCTTTCGCAGGGAACCCCGGGCTGGGCAAGGAGGGGTGTGTCTTCCCTGGCCTCCTGTGGGAGCAGCCCGGGCACAGTTCTCTTGCCTTACCACCACCCCACCCCCGCCTG
>NW_026669491.1:0-1099 GCF_009828535.3 Hylobates moloch | reverse complement strand
AAGAGTCCAGGACCTGATGGATTCACAGCCGAATTCTACCAGAGGTATAAGGAGGAACTGGTACCATTCCTTCTGAAACTATTCCAATCGATAGAAAAAGAGGGAATCCTCCCTAACACATTTTATGAGGCCAGCATCGTCCTGACACCAAAGCCTGGCAGAGACATAACCAAAAAAGAGAATTTCAGACCAATATGCTTGATGAACATTGATGCAAAAATCCTCAATAAAATACTGGCAAACCAAATCCAGCAGCACATCAAAAAGCTTATCCACCATGATCAAGTGGGCTTCATCCCTGGAATGCAAGGCTGGTTCAACATACGCAAATCAATAAATGTAATCCAGCATATAAACAGAACCAAAGACAAAAACCACATGATTATCTCAATAGATGCAGAAAAGGCCTTTGACAAAATTCAATAACCCTTCATGCTAAAAACTCTCAATAAATTAGGTATTGATGGGACATATCTCAAAATAATAAGAGCTATCTATGACAAACCCACAGCCAATATCATACCGAATGGGCAAAAACTGGAAGCATTCCCTTTGAAAACTGGCACAAGACAGGGATGCCCTCTCTCACCACTCCTTTTCAATATAGTGCTGGAAGTTCTGGCCAGAGCAATCAGGCATGAGAAGGAAATAAATGCCATTCAGTTAGGAAAAGAGGAAGTCAAATTGTCCCTGTTTGCAGATGACATGATTGTATATCTAGAAAACCCCATCATCTCAGCCCAAAATCTCCTTAAGCCGATTAGCAACTTCAGCAAAGTCTCAGGATACAAAATCGATGTACAAAAATTACAAGCATTCTTGTACACCAATCACAGACAAACAGGCAAATCATGAGTGAACTCCCATTCACAATTGCTTCAAAGAATAAAATACTAGGAATCCAACTTACAAGGGATGTGAAGGACCTCTTCAAGGAGAACTACAAACCACTGCTCAATGAAATAAAAGAGGATACAAACAAATGGAAGAACATTCCATGCTCATGGGTTGGAAGAATCAATATCCTGAAAATGTCCATACTGCCCAAGGTCATTTATAGATTCAATGCCATCCCCATCAAGCTACCAATGACTTTCTT
>NW_026669490.1:0-1099 GCF_009828535.3 Hylobates moloch | reverse complement strand
TCGTTCGTTCGTTCGTCGCCCGGCCCCGCCGGCCGCGAGAGCCGGAGAACTCGGGAGGGAGAGAGCGGAGAGAGAGAGAGAGAGAGAGAGAGACGCGTGTGCCGGGGACGGGACCGCGTGTGCGCGCGTGTCGTTGGGGTCCGGCCCGCTGAGCGGCGGGGAGGGGGTCCCCGGCCGCGGCCCCGACGTGTGTGTCGGCGGGCGCGGGGGCGGTTGTCGGCGGCGTCGCGGCGGGGTCGGGGGTCTCGGTGCCCTCCCCGCCGGGGCCCGTCGTCCGGCCCCGCCCCGCCGGCTCCCGTCGTGGGCCGTCCGGGTTCCCGCCGCCGCCGCCGCCGTCGTCGCCTCCGCCGCGCCGCTCCGCGCCGCCGGGCCCGGCCCGGCCCGCCCGCTCGCTCCCTCGCTCGCTCTCCCCGGCCTTCCCGCTAGGGCGTCTCGGGGGTCGGGGGCCGGACGCCGGCCCCCCCCTCCTCGTCCGCCCCCCCGCCGTCCAGGTACCTAGCGCGTTCCGGCGCGGAGGTTTAAAGACCCCTTGGGGGATCGCCCGTCCGTCCGTGGGTCGGGGGCGGTGGGCCCGCGGGGGAGTTCCCGTCGGGAGGGGCCCGGCCCCTCCCGCGCCTCCCCGGCGGACTCCGGCCCCCCCGGCCGGGGCCGCGCCGCGCTCGCGTGCCGCCGCCGACGCCGCGGTGGCGGCGGCCGCCGGGTGGGGGCTTTACCCGGCGTCCGTCGTGCCGTCGCGCGCGTGCCGCGCGGGTGTGGCGTGTGCCCCGCGCCGTGGGGGCGGGAACCCCCGGGCGCCTGTGGGGTGGTGTGCGCGCTCGCCCCCGCGTGGGCGGCGCGCGCCTCCTCCCCGTGGTGTGAAACCTTCCGACCCCTCTCCGGAGTCCGGTCCCGTTGCTCGTCTGACTGGCCGGCCTGAGGCAACCCCCTCCGGGGGGCGTGCCGCGCCAGGAGGGCCTCCCGGTGTCGGGGGCGCCCTCGCCAAATCGACCTCGTACGACTCTTAGCGGTGGATCACTCGGCTCGTGCGTCGATGAAGAACGCAGCTAGCTGCGAGAATTAATGTGAATTGCAGGACACATTGATCATCGACACTTCGAAC
>NW_026669489.1:0-1099 GCF_009828535.3 Hylobates moloch | reverse complement strand
CTGCCTCCTTCTTCATTCCTCCTGCTTGAGAATAGTCCTTCTCCTGACGGTGAACTTTTCAAAAACAGACCAAGCAATCCAAGTCTACACTCCCACCTACTTCACTTATTGAGGTTTCATGCTTCAGATCACTAAAAATCTGCCCTAATCACCCCAGGCCCAAGTGCCAGACAACCAGGCACAGCCCCTATGCTACAGAGCCTGTTGAAGTTTTTCAAAACACCCAACTGTAAGACTGTTTACCCTGCTTCACCTGTTTCTTTCAATGGAAACCAAAATAAAGGCTCTTGTCCACAGTTCTTTCTTCCCTTTCCGCCTCATGACTGACACCAGTGCTTTCCCGTGTAGTGCCTGATGGTGTGACGTATGTACTCTCTCTTGGGGAGTTGGAGTATCATAAACTATCTTTTTAAGGGCAGTAATTTCCCGGCCTGCTAGCCTTATCATACCTAAGTAATAAGCTGATTCAAATGGATGCACAAATGTATACTGACAACCTGGGCCTTTTATCTGAACTTCATATTTTTATGTATGCTGATTCAATATGCCCAACTTTAATAACCATTACTACTTAAGGATATCCATAACCAAATTCCTATTTCCCTCAAATCCACTATATTTATTTGATTTTTTTACTCAAAAAATGGCAACTCCATTCTAGTTTCATAGGCCAAATACTTTGAATTTGTTATTGATTCTTGTTTCTTTCACTCTTCTGAAACAATCACTCAGTAAATTCTGTTGATAGTACCTTCAAATTATATTTAGAATTCAGGCGGGGCACAGTGGCTCACGCCTGTAATCCCAGCAATTTGAGATGCCGAAGTGGGCCGATCACCTGAGGTCAGGAGTTCAAGACCAGACTGGCCAACATGGTGAAACCCCATCTCTACTAAAAATACAAAAATTAGCTGGGCTTGGTGGCGGGCGCCTGTAATCCCAGTTACTCAGTGCGCTGAAGCAGGAGAATCGCTTGAACCCAAAAGGTGGAGGCTGCAGTGAGCTGAGATCCTGCCACTGCACTCCAGCCTGGGCAACAGAGCGAGACTTCCTCTCAAAAACAAAAAATAATAATAATAATTCAAGCACTTTTTACCAC
>NW_026669488.1:0-1099 GCF_009828535.3 Hylobates moloch | reverse complement strand
CGGTTCAACTCTGTTAGTAGAATGCACAGATCGGAAAGAACTTTCGCAGAATGATTCTGTGTAGTTTTTATTTGAAGGTGTTCCTTTTTCCACTAAAGGTCCCTTAGCGCTCCAAATGTCCACTTGCAGTTTCTACAGAAAGAGAGTTTCAGAACTTCTCAATCAAAAGTAAGCTTCAACTCCGTTAGTTGAATGTACAGAACAGAAAGAAGTTTGGCAGAATGATTCTGTGTAGTTTTTATTTCAAGGTATACCTTTTACCACAATAAGCCCCTTAGTGTTCTGAATGTCCACTTGCAGTTTCTACAGAAAGAGTGTTTCAAAACTCCTCAATCAAAAGTAAAGTTCAACTCTGCTAGTTGAATGCACAGATCAGAAAGAAGTTTCACATAATGCTTCTGTGTAGTTTTAATCTGAAGATATTCCTTTTTCCACTATAGGCCCCTCAGTGCTTCGAATGTCCGCTTGCAGTTACTACAGAAAGAGTGTTTCAGAACTTCTCAATAAAGAGTAATGTTCAACTCTGTTAGTTGAATGCACAGAACAGAAAGAATTTTGGCAGAATGATTCTGTCTAGTTTTTACTTGAAGATACTTCTTGTTCCATTATATGCCCCATTACGCACGGTATGACCGCTTGCAGTTTCAACAGAAAGAGAGTTTCAGAACTTCTCAATCAAATGTAAGGTTCAACTCTGTTAGATGAATGCACAGAACAGAAAGAAGTTTGGTAGAATGCTTCTGTGTAGTTTTTATTTGAAGATATTCCTTTTTCCACTAAATGCCCCTTAACGCCCGGCATGTCCGCTTGCAGTTTCTACAGAAAGAGTGATTCAGAAATTCTCAATCAAAAGTATGGTTCAACTCTGTCTGTTGAATGCACAGAACAGAAAGAAGTCTGGCAGAACTATTCTGTGTAGTCATTATTTCAAGATATTCCTTTTTCCACTACAGGCCCCTTAGAGCTCCGAATGTCCACTTGCAGTTTCCACAGAAAGAGTGTTTCAAAACTCCTCAATCAACAGTAAGGTTCAACACTGCTAGTTGAATGCACAGATCAGAAAGAAGTTTCACATAATGCTTCTGGGTAGTTTTAATTT
>NW_026669487.1:0-1099 GCF_009828535.3 Hylobates moloch | reverse complement strand
TCTTTCTGTCCCGTGCACTCAACTAACAGAGTTGAAACTTGCTTTTGATTGAGTAGTTCTGTAACTCTCTTTCTCTAGAAACTGCAAGCGGACATGCGGAGCACTAAGGGGCCTATAGTGGAAAAAGGAATATCTTCAAATAAAAACTACACCAAAGCATTCTGTGAAACTTTTTCTGATCTGTGCCTTCAACTAACTGAGTTGAACCTTACTTTTGATTGAGAAGCTCTGATACTCTCTTTCTGTAGAAACTGCAAGCGGACATTCAGAGGGCTAAGGGGCCTGTAGTGGAAAAAGGAATATCTTCAAATAAAAACTGCACAGAAGCATTCTGCAAAACTTCTTTCTGATCTGTGCATTCAACTGGCAGAGCTGAACTTTACTTTTGATTGCGGAGTTTTGAAACACTCTTCTGTAGAAACTGCACGGGGACATTCGGAGCGCTAAGGGTTCTATAGTGAAAAAAGGAATATCTTCCAATAATAACTACACAGAATCATTCTGCCAAAATTCTGTCTGTTCTGTGCATTCCACTAACAGAGTTGAACCTTACTGTTGATTGAGAAGTTCTGAATCACTCTTTCTGTAGAAATTGCAAGCGGACATTCCGGGCGTTAATTGGCCTAGAGTGGAAAAAGGAATACCTTCAAATAAAAATTACACAGAATCATTCTGATAAACTTCTTTCTGTTCTGTGCATTCAAGAAACAGAGTTGAACCTTACTGTTGATTGAGAAGCTCTCAAACACTCTTTCTGTAGAAACTGAAAGTGGACATTCGGAGCACTAAGGGGCCTATAGTGGAAAAAGGAATAACTTCAAATTAAAACTACAGAGAAGCATTCTGCGAAACATCTTTCTGATCTGTGCATTCACCTAGCAGAGCTGAACCTTACTTTTGATGGAGGATTTTTGAAACAGTCTTTCTGTAGAAACTGCAAGGGGGAAATTCGGAGCGCTAAGGGGCATATAGTGGAAAAAGGTATATATTGAAATAAAAACTACACAGAATTATTCTGCAAACTTCTTTCTGTTCTGTGCATTCAACTGACAGAGTTGAACCTTACTGTTGATTGTTAAGTCCTGAAGCACTCTTTCTG
>NW_026669486.1:0-1099 GCF_009828535.3 Hylobates moloch | reverse complement strand
GAACTCATCATTTTTTATGGCTGCATAGTATTCCATGGTGTATATGTGCCACATTTTCTTAATCCAGTCTATCGTTGTTGGACATTTGTGTTGGTTCCAACTCTTTGCTATTGTGAGTACTGCTGCAATAAACATACGTGTGCATGTGTCTTTATAGCAGCATGACTTATAGTCCTTTGGGTATATACCCAGTAATGGGATGGCTGGGTGAAATGGTATTTCTAGTTCTAGACCCCTGAGGAATCACCACACTGACTTCCACAATGGTTGAACTAGTTTACAGTCCCACCAACAGTGTAAAAGTGTTCCCATTTCTCCACATCCTCTCCAGCACCTGTTGTTTCCTGATTTTTCAATGATGGCCATTCTAAGTAGTGTGAGATGGTATTCCACTATGGTTTTGATTTGCATTTCTCTGATGGCCAGTGATGATGAGCATTTCTTCATGTGTTTTTTGGCTGCATAAGTGTCTTCTTTTGAGAAGTGTCTGTTCATGTCGTTTGCCCACTTTTTGATGGGGTTGTGTGTTTTTTTCTTGTAAATTTGTTTGAGTTCATTGTAGATTCTGGATACTAGCCCTTTGTCAGATGAGTAGGTTGCAAAAATTTTCTCCCATTCTGTAGGTTGCCTGTTCACTCTGATGGTAGTTTCTTTTGCTGTGCAGAAGCTCTTTAGTTTAATTAGATCCCATTTGTCAATTTTGGCTTTTGTTGCCATTGCTTTTGGTGTTTTAGACATGAAGTCCTTGCACACGCCTATGTCCTCAATGGTACTGCCTAGGTTTTCTTGTAGGATTTTAATGGTTAGGTCTAACATTTAAGTCTTTAATCCATCTTGAATTAATTTTTGTATAAGGTGTAAGGAAGGGATCCAGTTTCAGCTTTCTACATATGGCTGGCCAGTTTTCCCAGCACCATTTATTAAATAGGGAATCCTTTCCCCATTTCTTGTTTTTGTCAGATTTGTCAAAGATCAGATAGTTGTAGATATGTGGCATCATTTCTGAGGGCTCTGTTCTGTTCCATTGAACTATGTCTCTGTTTTGGTCCCATTACCATGCTGTTTTGGTTACTGTAGCCTTGTAGTATAGTTTGAAGTC
>NW_026669485.1:0-1099 GCF_009828535.3 Hylobates moloch | reverse complement strand
CAGAGCAAGATCCTGACTCAAAACAATTATTTATTTATTTATTTATTGAGACGGAGTTTTGCTCTTGTTGCCCAGGCTGGAGTGCATCGGCTCAGTCTCCGCTCACTGCAACCTCTGTCTCCTGGGTTCAAGCAATTCTCCTGCCTCAGCCTCCCAAGCAGCTGAGATTACAGGTGTGCACCACCATGCCCAGCTAATTTTGTATTTTTTTTTAGTAGAGACAAGGTTTCACCACGTTGGTCAGGCTGGTCTCGAACCCCTGACCTCAAGTGATTCACCCACCTCGGCCTCCCAAAGTGCTGGGATTACAGGCGTGAGCCACTGCACCCGGCCAAAAAATTTTTTTTTTTTTGAGATGGAGTCTCGCTCTGTCACCCGGGCCGGAGTGCAGTGGTGTGATCTCGGCTCACTACAACCTCCGCCTCCCAGGTTCAAGCGATTCTCCTGCCTCAGCCTCCCAAGTAGCTGGGATTACAGGCACCTGCCATCACACCCAGCTAATTTTTGTATTTTTAGTAGAGACAGGGTTTCATCATGTTGGCCAGGCTCTTCTCAAACTCCTGACCTCAAGTGATCCACCCGCCTCAGCCTCCCGAAGTGCTGGGATTACAGGCATGAGCCACCGCGCCCAGCCCAAAAAATAATTTTTAAATTTGCTTCGTGAGATGGGGTCTTGCTATGTTGCCCGGGCTGGTATTGAACTCCTGGGTTCAAATGATCCTCCTGCCTCAGCTGCCTAAAGTAATGCTAGGATTACAGGCACAAGACATCATGTTAGGCTTTATTTTTTTGAGACGGTCTCACTCTGCAACCCAGGCTGGAGTGCAGTGGCACAATCATAGCTCACTGCAACCTTGACCTCCCGGACTCAAGTGATCCTCCCACCTCAGCCTCTTGAGTAGCTGGGACCACAGAAACATGCCACCACTCATGGCAAATTTTTCCATTTTTTGTAGAGATAAGGCCTCCCTATGTTGCTTAGGCTGGTCTCAAACTCCTGGGCACAAGTGATCCTCCCACCTCAGCCTCCCAAAATGCTGGGATTACAAGCATGAGCCACTGTGCCTGGTTTGAAGTCTACTTCTTTTTTTTTTTTTTT
>NW_026669484.1:0-1100 GCF_009828535.3 Hylobates moloch | reverse complement strand
CTGAAAGCCTCTGTGCCAACAAATTAGATAACTTAGAAGAAATGCAGCAATTTCTGGAATAAAATAAACTAGCAAAACCGATTTGAGAAGAAATAGAAAATCTGAACAGGCTCATAACAAAGAGATGGAATTAGTAATGATATAAACTTCCACAAAGCAAAGCTCAGAACCAGATGGCTTCATCTGTGAATTATATTAAACATTCAAATAACTAATACCAGTCCTTCACAAACTATTCCAAATAGAATAGAAGGTAACATTTCAGAAATAATTCTATAAGGTTAATATTAATCATACAAAAACAGACAAATCACTGAAAAAGGCAATTACACTATTAAATATTATAATTATACAGGCAAAATCCTCAATAAAATACTATACTAGCAAACTAAATCTTATCAAACATAAAATAAAAAAATAGCATTATAGAGCATGAAATAGTGGTGTTCTGCAAAAGAAGAATTTGAGAATCACCAGTCTGGGAGCAAGGCATGGGAATTAACAACCTGGTCAGCTAATCCTATCTCTGTTAAATATAGACTGGATTGCCTTATTTGTTCAAAGTAAAGTGAAATTTTGATAAAACATGATCAATTCTTGTCACTTATGCATACAATATTGGGGAATATATGGGGATATTTTTATTTTATTTTAAAGTGTGTTTAATATGAGACTGCTAATAATAACCAAGTCAATCATTTATTAAGTATAATATTAAAAACTGGGTCACTTCTTATATTGGTTATAACTTAAAAATAGTTTCTATATTAATTAATTGGTCAAATTCCTTCTTATTCAATCTATTTTATTATGTTAAAATTTCAAATGTAATATATGCCTCTTACACAATATTGGTTTTACACATTTGGAAATTGGTTTTATATTTTTGAGTTTATTTGTCCATTGCCTAAGTTTGAGGGACATATTCATATAAGGAAGGATATAGTTAAAATCACTTGATTAACAATTTTGCTTCCTATCAAACCACAAACCCCTTATAAGCATTAACCATTTTAATTAAATCTGAGATATAACATAAAGACATGTTAAAATATTACTGTTATTTGAGAAATATGTATCTGTAATATTCTCCCAATTTC
>NW_026669483.1:0-1100 GCF_009828535.3 Hylobates moloch | reverse complement strand
CTTCTGTGTACTTTTTATTTGAATATATTCCTTTTTCAAATATAGGCCCCTTAGTGCTCCGAATATCCCCATGCAGTTTCTACAGAAACAGTGTTTCAGAACTGCTCAATCAAAAGGAAGCTTCAACTCCGTTAGGTGAATGCACAGAACAGAAAGAAGTTTCACAAAATGCTTCTTTGTAGTTTTTATTTGAAGATATTCCTTTTTCCACTATAAGCACCTTAGCGCTCAGAATGTCTACTTGCAGTTTCTACAGAAAGAGTGTTTCAGAACTGCTCTATCAAAAGTAAGCTTCAACTCTCTTAGTTGAATGCACAGAACAGAAAGAAGTTGCACAGAATGCTTCTGTGTAGTTTTCGTTTGAAGATATTCCTTTTTCCACTATAGGCCCTTTTGTGCTCCGAATGTCCCCTTGCAGTTTCTACAGAAACAGTGTTTCAGAACTGCTCAATCAAAACTAAGCTTCAACTCTGCTAGTTGAATGCACAGAACAGAAAGAAATTTCACAGAATGCTTCTGTGTAGTTTTTATTTGAAGATATTACTTTTTCCGCTATAGGCCCCTTAGCGCTCGGAGTGTCCCTTGCAGTTACTAGAGAAACAGTGTTTCAGAACTGTTCAATCAAAACTAAGCTTCAACTCTGTTAGTTGATTGCACAGAACTGTAAGAAGTTTCACAGAATGCTTCTGTGTAGTTTTTATTTGAAGATATTCCTTTTTCCACTAAAGGCCCCCTAGAGCTCAAAATATCCTCTTCCAGTTTCTACAGAAAGAGTGTTTCAGAACTGCTCAATCAAAACTAATCTTCAACTCTGTTAGTTGAATGCACAGAACAGAAAGAAGTTGCACAGAATGCTTCTGTGTAGTTTTTGTTTGAAGATATTCCTTTTTCCACTATAATACCCTTAGCGCTCAGAATGTCCACTTGCAGTTTCTACAGAAAGAGATTTTCACAACTGCTCTATCAAAAGTAAGCTTCAACTCTGGTAGTTGAATGCACAGAACAGAAAGAAGTTTCACAGAATGCTTCTGTGTAGCTTTTATTTGAAGATATTCCTTTTTCCACTATAGGTCCCTTAGCGCTCCGAATGTCCCTTTGCA
>NW_026669482.1:0-1100 GCF_009828535.3 Hylobates moloch | reverse complement strand
GATCTTAGAAGTTTTTAAAATACATGTGCAGTAAAATATCTTTATTAGCAGAAATACCTATATTTTGATCGTGTTAATTTTGTATGAAGACTTTCCTTAAGTATCCACTGGAAATTGGTTCCAGGACTCCTCACAGATACCAAAATCCTTAGATGCTAATAATCCTCAGATGTCCTTACAAAAGACGAGGAAGTACTTGCATGTAGCCTAAGCACATCCTCCAATGTACTTTAATTATCTCTAGATTACTTTAAATACTTAATGCAATGTAAATGCTATGTAAGTAGTTGTTACACTGTATTATTTAGGGAATAATGACGAGCGAAAAAAGTCTGCACATGTTCAGTGAAAAGGTAATCATTCCATTTTTTTCCTGAAATTTTTTAACCCATGATGAGTTGAATCCATGGGTGCAGAACCCATTCATAGGGAGGTCCAACTGTATATCAAATATCATATTTCATGGTGTATTTTCTAGCATTTAATCTAATTACTGGCAATATGGCACACAATAAACATATCAAAAGTTTCTGATATGTGTTTTTGGAATTTATTTAAAGCAATCTAGGAATGCCTACTTTAATGAGGATTGCTGAGAACAAAGTCTAAAAAAGGCCGACTCCATTTATAAAGAGTAACTCTGATCCAAAATTTAATGACAGATGGGTTGCATAATGGGTTATTTCAATGATAGGAGTAATGCAAACATACAACTCTGTAGTCATTTATATTTTAATAGCATTATACTGTTTTAACCATCCTCATCTTGTATATAATCTCATTGTATATTAGAATACTACTATTAGAGCAATAAAGAAGAATGGATAAATACAGTCAGCCTTTTGCTTTTGTTTTGTTTTGTTTTTGAGACAAGCTCTCACTCTGTCACCCAGGTTGGAGTGTACTGGTGAGATCACGGCTCACTGCAGCCTCGACCTCCCCAGATCAAGCAATCCTCCGACCTCAGCCTCCCAAATAGCTGGACTATCGGCTGAACTGTCATGCCTGAGTAATTTTGTTCTTGCTGTTCCTGGAGACAGAGGGTCTCACCTGGTTGCCCAGGCTTCTCTCAAGC
Organism: Hylobates moloch; assembly: GCF_009828535.3. Lineage (NCBI taxonomy): Eukaryota > Metazoa > Chordata > Mammalia > Primates > Hylobatidae > Hylobates > Hylobates moloch. Next base: position 25 of record NW_026669482.1, on the reverse strand, counting down.
TCCTAGCTCAAGTCATCCTCCCACC
>NW_026669481.1:0-1100 GCF_009828535.3 Hylobates moloch | reverse complement strand
CGACACTTCGGGAGGCCAAGGAGTGTGGATCACGAGGTCAGGAGTTGCAGACTAGCCTGACCAACATGGTGAAACCCCGTCTCTACTAAAAATACAAAAATTAGCCAGGCATGGTGGCACGCGGCTGTAATCCCTGCTACTCAGGAGGCTGAGGCAGGAGAATTGCTTGAACCTGGGAGGCAGAGGTTGCAGTGAGCCGAGATGGCGCCACTGCACTCCAGCCTGGGCGAAAGAATGAGTGAGATTCCTTCTCAAAAAAAAAAAAAAAGTTGCAAAGTCATACCTTACTGCTCTTGTCAGACAATTAAGGGGTCTTTGAATACTTCAGCCCTAATAATTTGCTTCCTAACATACATATTGCAGTGCTTATCTAATTTTAAATATCTTTTTGTTTCAACACCTAATTTTTTATTTAGATCTATCTGTATGTTTACAATTTATTTTGCTCTTTGTTCATTCTTTGATTTCAGTACTTCAACATTTCTGAACATGTTTACAGAGATTCTTTTTAGTTTCCTTAGTGGAATTCTGCTGGTGGCGTTTTGTTTTTTGTCTCTAAATATGTTATTTAGCCATAGGTTGATGAATATTTTTCTTGGTTGAGAATTTCAGAATGGCATTATTATTCTTAAGAAATAATATTGTTTATTTTACTTTTCATTCTTTCAGATTTCAATATGATTAATTAAAGATAATGATTTTTCTAGTGCTAATTGAAATATTTTTCCCTTCCTGATTGTTTACTGTTTCTCCAGGAGATACTTAGGTGTAGTTTTATCTCCATTGTAGCTTCCTTAGCATGCATTGAATTTTTGAATATGCGGATTAGTGTCTTACAAAAGTCGAGAGAACTTTGAGCCAAAATACCATCACATATTGTCCCTTCCCAGTTCCCTTCTTCTATGAGAACACTCACTAAACACATGCTACACTTTCTCACTGTATCTTCCATGTCTCTTAATGATTCTGTCCACATTTTGCATTTTTTTAAACTATCTGTAATGCATTCTGAAATATTTATTAACTCTCACCATGGCCATGTCTAATCTGATGAGTTCATTTTTGAGTTTTTAATTTAAAATACTGTATTTTTATACAAA
>NW_026669480.1:0-1100 GCF_009828535.3 Hylobates moloch | reverse complement strand
AAAAAGAATAAAATTGGGGCCTGCTATATTTACCTTACTTCCTTTGGTGGTAAGGGGTCAAACTCCACTCCTTCGCCAAAGGACAGGGGACACAGCCTCAGCGCACAGCCGGGAGTCAGGGGGAGAGACGCTGGACTCTTCAAGGACAGAGAAGAATGCAGTTAGAGCTTTTACAGGCCATTTATTTTATTTTTTTTTTTTATTTTTTATTTTTGGAGACGGAGTCTTGCTCTGTTACGCAGGCTGGAGTGCAATGGCACAATCTCAGCTCACTGCAACCTCTGCCTCCCAGGTTCAAGCAATTCTCCTGCCTCAGACTCCTGAGTAGCTGGAATTACAGGCATGCGCCACCACACTTGGCCAATTTTTTTTTGTATTTTTAGTAGAGACGGGGTTTCGTCATGTCGGCCAGGCTAGTCTCAAACTCCTGACCTCAGGTGATCTGCCCACCTTAGCCTCCCAAAGTGCTGGGATTACAGGCGTGAGCCACCACGCCCGGCCCCCACAGGCCATTTCTAAGCATTGCCCACAGAAGGCTGTATCTCTGAGCCTCCAGATGATGGGCCCAACTGGGATCTGTGTCCCCCGTGCTGGGCACACCAGAGAAACGCTGGACAGGTCGCTGAGAGGTCTGGGTTCAAATCCCAGGTTGACCACACCGTGCCGTGTGCCCTCAGAGGAGTCACATCATATGCCCTGTGACCTTATCAGCACAGCAAAGTGGACGCCCCCTTTCACTGCTAAGGTTGTGTGAAAAGCTGCAGAGAGGAAATGAACTCAAGCCAGACTGCCACCCCTCGCCCTGCAGTGAGAAGCCCTGGTGAGCCGAGGCTCACCTCACCCGAATCCTCCATTCTGTGGTGCTCCCTCTGTCACCGTCGCAGCAGCACTCTAGAAAAGGTCAAAACAAAAAATATGCTACCAGGGAATTTTTTGTTTTTTAACTAAAGATCCAATCTGGCCAAGCGCAGTGGCTCACACCTGTAATCCCAGCATTTAGAGAGGTGGAGGTGGGAGGATCCCTTGCGCCCAGGAGTTTGAGACCAGCCTGGACAACATGGCAAGACCCCATCTCTACAAAGAATACAACAATTAGCCGG
>NW_026669479.1:0-1100 GCF_009828535.3 Hylobates moloch | reverse complement strand
TTTTTTGTATTTTTAGTAGAGACGGGGTTTCACCGTGGTCTCGATCTCCTGACCTCGTGATCTGCCCGCCTCGGCCTCCCAAAGTGCTGGGATTACAAGCGTGAGCCACCGCGCCCGGCCTAAAGTCTAGTGTTAATAAAATGTTTAATTGAAATCTCATTGGTATTTGAGTTATTACTAAGCAAAAAGGAAGACATGCTATTTTAGTTGTTCAAAAGATTAGCACATGCCTCAGCTCTCACCTTGTACTTTCCTTTTTTCTTTGTAATAGACTCTTTAATTTTTTTAATCCTAAGAATTTGCCTCAGTCAGACACGGTGGCTCACACCTGTAATCCCAGCACTTTGGGAGGCCAAGGTGGGCGGATCATCTGAGGTCAGGAGTTCGAGACCAGCCTGGCCAACATCCTGAAACCCCCGTCTCTACTGAAAGTACAAAAATTAGCCAGGTGTGGTGGCAGGCACCTGTAATCCCAGCTACTTGGGAGTCTGAGGCAGGGAGAATTGCTTGAACCTGGGAAGCAGAGGTTGCAGTGAGCTGAGGTCCAGCCACTGCACTCCAGCCTGGGCAACACAGCAAGATTCCGTTTCAAAAAAAAAATTTGCCTCTAAAACACTTTATTTTTGGCTATTGTCTCTTACTGGAAGGATTTTTGTTTTTTAAAATTATTTTATATTTTATAATGAATAGAGATGGGGTCTCACTATGTGTCCCAGGCTGGCCTTGATCTTCTGGGCTCAGGCAATCCTCCCACCTCAGCCTCCCAAAGTGTTAGGACTGTAGGCGCAAGTGAGTGTACTGGGCAATACTTTATTTTTTTAGAAGTTTTATATTTATAGAAAAATTGAGAACATGGTACAGAAGTTCCATACCCTACACCCAGTTTTTCATATTATTAACATCATATATTACTATGGTAGGTACATTTGTTACAGTTAATGAACAAATATTGGTACATTATTATTAACTAAAGTCTATATTTAGACTTTCTTAGTTTTTACCTAATGAAGTTTTTTCCGGTCCGTGATCCCATCCACGGTATCACATTACATTTAGTTATCATATCTCTTTAAGCTTCTCTTGACTCTGGCAGTTCCTCA
>NW_026669478.1:161-1100 GCF_009828535.3 Hylobates moloch | reverse complement strand
TTTGACAAAATTCAACAACCCTTCATGCTAAAAACTCTCAATAAATTAGGTATTGATGGGACGTATCTCAAAATAATAAGAGCTATATACGACAAACCCACAGCCAATATCATACTGAATGGGCAAAAACTGGAAGCATTCCCTCTGAAAACTGGCACAAGACAGGGATGCCCTCTCTCACCGCTCCTATTCAACATAGTGCTGGAAGTTCTGGCCAGAGCAATCAGGCAGGAGAAGGAAATAAAGGGTATTCAATTAGGAAAAGAGGAAGTCAAACTGTCCCTGTTTGCAGATGACATGATTGTATATCTAGAAAATCCCATTGTCTCAGCCCAAAATCTCCTTAAGCTGATTAGCAACTTCAGCAAAGTCTCAGGATACAAAATCAATGTACAAAAATCACAAGCATTCTTGTACACCAATCACAGACAAACAGAGAGCCAAATCATGAGTGAACTCCCATTCACAATTGCTTCAAAGAGAATAAAATACCTAGGAATCCAACTTACAAGGGATGTGAAGGACCTCTCCACTGCTCAATGAAATCAAAGAGGATACAAACAAATGGAAGAACATTCCATGCTCATGGGTTGGAAGAATCAATATCGTGAAAATGGCCATACTGCCCAAGGTAATTTATAGATTCAATGCCATCCCCATCAAGCTACCAATGACTTTCTTCACAGAATTGGAAAAAACTACTTTAAAGTTCATATGGAACCAAAAAAGAGCCCGCATTGCCAAGTCAATCCTAAGCCAAAAGAACAAAGCTGGAGGCATCACGCTACCTGACTTCAAACTATACTACAAGGCTACAGTAACCAAAACAGCATGGTACTGGTACCACAACAGAGATATAGATCAATGGAACAGAACAGAGCCCTCAGAAATGATGCCGCATATCTACAACTATTTGATCTTTGACAAACCTGACAAAAA
>NW_026669477.1:769-1100 GCF_009828535.3 Hylobates moloch | reverse complement strand
GAGCGCTATGGGGCTTACAGTGGAAAAAGGAATATCTTCAAATAAAAGCTACACGGAAGCATTCTGTGTAACTTCTTTCTGTTCTGTGCATTCAACTAACAGATTTGAAGCTTACTTTTGATAGAGCAGTTCTGAAACACTCTTTCTGTAGAAACTGCAAGGGGACATGCGGAGCACTAAGGGGCCTATAGTGGAAAAGGAATATCTTCAAATAAAAACTACACAGAAGCATTCTGTGAAACTCCTTTCTGTTCTGTGCATTCAACTAAGAGAGTGGAAGCATACTATTGATAGAGCAGTTCTGAAACACTCTTTCTGTAGAAACTGCAAG
>NW_026669477.1:0-493 GCF_009828535.3 Hylobates moloch | reverse complement strand
TCTGAATCACTCTTTCTGTAGAAACTGGAAGAGGATATTTTGAGCACTAGGGTGCCTTTAGGGGAAAAGGGACTATCTTCAGATAAAAACAACACAGAAGCATTCTGTGAAACTTCTTACTGTTCTGTGCATTCAACTAACAGAGGTGAAGCTTACTTTTGATTGAGCAGTTCAGAAACACTGTTTCTGTAGAAACTGCAAGGGGACATTCGGAGCGCTAAGTGGCCTACAGTGGAAAAACTATATCTACAAATAACCACACAGAAGCATTCTGTGAAACTTCTTTCTGTTCTGTGCATTCAACTAACAGAGTTGAAGCTTTGTTTTGATAGAGCAGTTACGAAACACTCTTTCTGTAGGAACTGCAAGGAGACATTCGGAGCGCTAAGGGGACTATAGTGGAAAAAGGGATATCTTCAAATAAAAACTAAACGGAAGCATTCTGTGAAACTTCTTTCTGTTCTGTGCATTCAACTAACAGAGGTGAAGCTTA
>NW_026669476.1:222-1100 GCF_009828535.3 Hylobates moloch | reverse complement strand
AGGGACAATTTGACTTCCTCTTTTCCTAATTGAATACCCTTTATTTCCTTCTCCTGCCTGATTGCCCTGGCCAGAACTTCCAGCACTATGTTGAATAGGAGTGGTGAGAGAGGGCATCTCTGTCTTGCACCAGTTTTCAAAGGGAATCCTTCCAGTTTTTGCCCATTCAGTATGAAATTGGCTGTGGGCTTGTCATAGATAGCCCTTATTATTTTAAGATACGTCCTATCAATACCGAATTTATTGAGAGTTTTTAGCATGAACGATTGTTGAATTTTGTCAAAGGCCTTTTCTGCATCTATTGAGATAATCATGTGTTTTTTGTCTTTGGTTCTGTTTATATGCTGAATTACATGTATTGATTTGCGTATGTTGAACCAGCCTTGCATCTGAGGGATGAATCCCACTTGATCATGGTGGATAAGCTTTTTGATGTGCTCCTGGATTTGGTTTGCCAGTATTTTATTGAGGATTTTTGCATCAATGTTCATCAAGGATATTGGTCTGAAATTCTCTTTTTTGGTTATGTCTCTGTGAGGCTTTGGTATCAGGACAATGCTGGCCTCATAAAATGTGTTAGGGAGGATTCCCTCTTTTTCTTTCGATTGGAATAGTTTCAGAAGGAATGGTACCAGTTCCTCCTTGTACCTCTGGTAGAATTCGGCTGTGAATCCATCAGGTCCTGGACTCTTTTTGGTTGGTAAGCTATTGATTATTGCCACAATTTCAGAGCCTGTTATTGGTCTATTTAGAGATTCAACTTCTTCCTGGTTTAGTCTTGGGAGGGTGTATTTGTCGAGGAATTTATCCATTTCTTCTAGATTTTCTAGTTTATTTGCATAGAGGTGTTTGTAGTATTCTCTGACGGTAGATTGTAT
>NW_026669476.1:0-122 GCF_009828535.3 Hylobates moloch | reverse complement strand
TGTTTGCTCTTGCTTTTCTAGTTCTTTTAATTGTGATGTCAGGGTGTGAATTTTGGATCGTTCCTGCTTTCTCTCGTGGGCATTTAGTGCTATAAATTTCCCTCTACACACTGCTTTGAATG
>NW_026669475.1:0-1100 GCF_009828535.3 Hylobates moloch | reverse complement strand
GAGGGGACCTGGGACGCTTGTTCTGCAGGCACCTCGATGGCTGGATCAGTCCGGTTGCTCTGCCTGGTGTTCTTAGCTTGTCTATGTGGAAACTGCAGGTTACGTTAAAGGCTTTCTGAAATCCTGTGAAGAGTCTGGCGTGTCCGCTCTCCAAAGGTCGTGTTGTGTATGTTGAGTTGCGTCACAACGATGACATCTGGCTGTGCCGCCGTGAGCGACGGTGAGATCAGCCTGGAAGGGAGGACCACGCTCTGCCTGCTCCATTTCCAGCCGCCCCTCCAAGCCCACATCCGGAAGGTCACCTTCATGGCGTTGCAGTGGCGCCCTGTGGATGTGGCTCCTCATCCGTCTTTCCCGGAATTGTTTTAATGCCAGTTGATAATTCTTCCCTGGAGCCATAATGTCACCAGCATTCACTAAGTTATATTTTTCTAATTCTATTATCATTTCTCTATGTATTATCTGCCACTGAAAATCAAATATTGCCAAAGGAGAAAAGCTTGAAATAAGCAGAGTAAATGTAGGTGAAAAACACGACTGAGAGAAGCGAATCAACATAAGGAAAATGGGTTTCCCTGAAGTCAAGAGCCAGCAAGTGGAAGACACAGTGTATACAAAGACAAATTTCTCTAAACGATAATAATAATAAACATACTGGATGGGCAGATCTGAAGAGGGTAATGTTTTCCAGAAAATATTGAAAGAAAACATCCAACCCTGAAAGGATTTTAGTTCAGGCCCTGAACACTGCAGGTAAAGAAAACTATTTAGGCGACAAAAAGTAAATCATTTACAAGAAAAAATCAGCCATGCCGGCCTCAGATGTTCCCATCCATCTTTGGAGGCAAAAGACACAGGAAAACCACGGCTTGGTGTGGAGGGAAGGGCTGCAGGGCCAAAGAAGCCATACCCAGCTAAGACAGCACCCGGCACACAGGAGACAGGAGACACACTCACCTAAGACAGCACCCGGTACACAGGAGACACACTCACCTAAGACAGTACCCGGTACACAGGAGACAGGAGACACACTCACCTAAGACAGTACCCGGTACACAGGAGACACACTCACCTAAGACAGCACCCGGTACACAGGAGAC
>NW_026669474.1:0-1101 GCF_009828535.3 Hylobates moloch | reverse complement strand
ACTCTGATGGTAGTTTCTTTTGCTGTGCAGAAGCTCTTTAGTTTAATGAGATCCCATTTGTCAATTTTGGCTTTTGTTGCCATTGCTTTTGGTGTTTTAGACATGAAGTCCTTGCCTATGCCTATGTCCTGAATGGTATTGCCTAGGTTTTCTTCTAGGGTTTTTATGGTTTTAGGTCTAACATGTAAGTCTTTAATCCATCTTGAATTAATTTTTGTATAAGGTGTAAGGAAGCGATCCAGTTTCAGCTTTCTACATATGGCTAGCCAGTTTTCCCAGCACCATTTATTACATAGGGAATCCTTTCCCCATTTCTTGTTTTTGTCAGGTTTGTCAAAGATCAGATGGTTGTAGATATGAGGCATTATTTCTGAGGGCTCTGTTCTGTTCCATTGGTCTATATCTCTGTTTTGGTACCAGTACCATGCTGTTTTGGTTACTGTAGCCTTGTAGTATAGTTTGAAGTCAGGTAGCGTGATGCCTCCAGCTTTGTTCTTTTGGCTTAGGATTGACTTGGCAATGTGGGCTCTTTTTTAGTTCCATATGAATTTTAAAGTAGTTTTTTTCCAATTCCGTGAAGAAAGTCATTGGTAGCTTCATGGGGATGGCATGGAACTATAAATTACCTTGGGCAGTATGGCCATTTTCACAATATTGATTCTTCCTATCCATGAGCATGGAATGTGCTTCCATTTGTTTGTGTCCTCTTTATTTCATTGAGCAGTGGTTTGTAGTTCTCCTGGAAGAGGTCCTTCACATCCCTTGTAAGTTGGATTCCTAGGTATTTTATTCTCTTTGAAGCAATTGTGAATGGGAGTCCACTCATGATTTGGCTCTCTGTTTGTCTGTTATTGGTGTATAAGAACGCTTGTGATTTTCGCACATTGATTTTGTATCCTGAGACTTTGCTGAAGTTGCTTATCAGCTTAAGGAGATTTTGGGCTGAGACGATGGGTTTTTCTAAATATACAATCATGTCATCTGCAAACAGGGACAATTTGACTTCCTCTTTTCCTAATTGAATACCCTTTATTTCCTTCTCCTGCCTGATTGTCCTGGCCAGAACTTCCAACACTATGTTGAATAGGAGTGGTGAGAGAG
>NW_026669473.1:0-1101 GCF_009828535.3 Hylobates moloch | reverse complement strand
ACTCTGATGGTAGTTTCTTTTGCTGTGCAGAAGCTCTTTAGTTTAATTAGATCCCGCTTGTCAATTTTGGCTTTTGTTGCCATTGCTTTTGGTGTTTTAGACATGAAGTCCTTGCCCATGCCTATGTCCTGAATGGTATTGCCTAGGTTTTCTTCTAGGGTTTTTATGGTTTTAGGTCTAACATGTAAGTCTTTAATCCATCTTGAATTAATTTTTGTATAAGGTGTAAGGAAGCGATCCAGTTTCAGCTTTCTACATATGGCTAGCCAGTTTTCCCAGCACCATTTATTACATAGAGAATCCTTTCCCCATTGCTTGTTTTTGTCAGGTTTGTCAAAGATCAGATGGTTGTAGATATGAGGCATTATTTCTGAGGGCTCTGTTCTGTTCCATTGGTCTATATCTCTGTTTTGGTACCAGTACCATGCTGTTTTGGTTACTGTAGCCTTGTAGTATAGTTTGAAGTCAGGTAGCGTGATGCCTCCAGCTTTGTTCTTTTGGCTTAGGATTGACTTGGCAATGTGGGCTCTTTTTTAGTTCCATACGAATTTTAAAGTAGTTTTTTTCCAATTCCGTGAAGAAAGTCATTGGTAGCTTCATGGGGATGGCATGGAACTATAAATTACCTTGGGCAGTATGGCCATTTTCACAATATTGATTCTTCCTATCCATGAGCATGGAATGTGCTTCCATTTGTTTGTGTCCTCTTTATTTCATTGAGCAGTGGTTTGTAGTTCTCCTGGAAGAGGTCCTTCACATCCCTTGTAAGTTGGATTCCTAGGTATTTTATTCTCTTTGAAGCAATTGTGAATGGGAGTTCACTCATGATTTGGCTCTCTGTTTGTCTGTTATTGGTGTATAAGAATGCTTGTGATTTTCGCACATTGATTTTGTATCCTGAGACTTTGCTGAAGTTGCTTATCAGCTTAAGGAGATTTTGGGCTGAGACGATGGGTTTTTCTAAATATACAATCATGTCATCTGCAAACAGGGACAATTTGACTTCCTCTTTTCCTAATTGAATACCCTTTATTTCTTTCTCCTGCCTGATTGCCCTGGCCAGAACTTCCAACACTATGTTGAATAGGAGTGGTGAGAGAG
>NW_026669472.1:0-1101 GCF_009828535.3 Hylobates moloch | reverse complement strand
ATTAAATGATTTGCACATGGTGGCTAGTATCTATGGAGCTGTTATTATGTACCTGGCATGGCAGTTGGTGCTTTAATGCATTTCTCTGACAAAAAAAGGCATAAAGTAGGTATCATGGTATCATAATTTTTACTTAAGGATAAGGAAGAGGCACAGTGGCTCACACCTGTAATCCTAGCACTTTGGGAGGTCAAGGTGGGTGGATCACCTGAGGTCAGGAGTTTGAGACAAGCCTGGCCAACATGGTGAAACCCTGTGTCTACTGAAAATACAGAAATTAGCTAGAAGTGGTGGCGGTCACCTGTAATCTTAGCTACTTGGGAGGCTGAGGCAGAAAGGTTGCTTGAACCTGGGAGGTGGAGTTTGCAGTGAGCCGAGATCATGCCATTGCACTCCAGCCTGGGTGACAGCAAAACTCTGTTTCAAAAAAAAAAGAAAAAAAAAAGATTAGGAAACTAAGGCTAAGACAAATGAAATACCTTTCTAAAATTTGAAGCCCAGGACCATCAGGCTCACAGATTATGCTAACTACTTGCTTTATTATTCAGGTTATTGTAGTTATATTTTATATCCATGTTTCTGTCAAAGGTTTTCGGTGTGGGGTTTCCCAGTGGAAAGGTAAATGATTATATGTGGTGGGGAATAAATGAGTGAGGGCTTGGGGAATGGAAGCTACACCTCACCCAGTTGGCTCAGACCACAGGGCTACTCCTGTTTTGAGAATTTCCAGCTAATTGCCTTATAAAATTACATAGCATGGTATTTATGGTGCTAGAGCACCAAGAAAAATTCAATAAAATGATGCATTTGACATCTCTGACTCAATCTCCTCTTCCATATTTTTCAAGAGGTTTTATGATTACCTATATTAGGAGCCAGCAAACCTTTTCTGTAAAGGGCTAGACAGTAAATATTTCTAGGCATCGCTGGCCATGTGGCTTCTGTTGCAACTACTTAATTCTGCAGGTGTAGTAGAGAAGCAGTCATAAACAATACATAAACAAATGGGCATGGCTTTGTTCCAATAAAAATTTATTTATAAAACTGGGTGGCAACTGGATTTAGCCAGTAGTCCATAGTTTTCTGACCCCTGGCATAAAT
>NW_026669471.1:0-1101 GCF_009828535.3 Hylobates moloch | reverse complement strand
GAGATAGACATTAGGGGGTGGTGAGGTTTGTGGTGAACCAAAGGTGCAGATGCCTTTGTAAGAAGAAGGTCACCCCTCAATTTCAGCCAATTGTTGTCATGTCAGAATACTAGCAAATCATCTTGTTTTTTCGAATATGAAAAGTAGGAATTCCATGGAGAACTTCCTAGTTTAAAAATGCAAGAAAAATTAGCTGTTTGTCTACAAGCAAGTTGCAGCCTGCAGATCACAGTTGTGAACCCCCAGATGAGAGGCTCGTAATATAATCCTCTTGCCATGCCCTTTGATGTGCAAGCACCACTGGCAAAAAGTCTGGATACCTTTTTCGTAAGATTCCAACCAGTCCCAGAGGAAAAAAACCATTTCTTACTTTTCTCTGGAAGAATTTATACACTGATTAAAGGAGTATTACTAACTTAAGACCACTTTTCTGCCACTTTTACTGCCTCAGTCTGCAGCTCAACAATCTGTTCAAGGCTAGGAGTTAGAAGTCATTTGCTATCCCCTTCTCCTCGCCCTCACAGCCAATCTATGACTGAGTATTAAGAACGGATCACTTCGGTATCTCATAGATCTATCCTTCCCACTCACATTTCAGGCCATGCCATCCTCTTGCTGAAGCCCTAACTGATGCCTCCTAACAGGTTCTCGTGTCTCTTCCTGACCAGGCCCTCTTACACACGCTGCAGAATTACCATCCACAGTGTACACTGGATGAGATTGTGTCACCACCATGCTTAGAACCACTCCTATCACTGACAGGTCAATATCTGAGCCCAATAGAACCACTCCTATCACTGACAGGTCAATATCAACACACATGTCCAGGGAGTGGCCAGTAATTAGTTGTGCCTGGAGTATTGAGAGCATCAGTGGCCGGGAACATCAGGCAAGATGTAATGTTTTAAAGAGCCTTGAATGCCATGCTAAGGACTTGGAACTGCACTGCATAGCCCATGGGGAGCTATGGAAGGTTTAAAGCAGACAAGAACCTTGCCTTGTCTAAATTCTGTAAGTCTCAACACTCTGCTTCCTTCATAGCACTTAATGGAAGTCTGTAATTATTTCATTGACTTGTTTATTTTTTTTCCATATCTTCCA
>NW_026669470.1:0-1101 GCF_009828535.3 Hylobates moloch | reverse complement strand
ATGGTCTCGATCTCCTGCCCTCAAGATCTGCCCGCCTCGGCCTCCCACAGTGCTGAGATTACAGGCGTGAGACACTGCACCCAGCCTGTTTTGGAGGATCTTCTGTACATAAGACCATGCCATCTGCAAGTAGAAATAGTTTTCTTTTCCAATTTTGGATACCTTTAATTTCTTTTTCTTGATTAATGCTCTGGCTAGAACGTCCAGAACAATGTTGAACAGAAGCAGCAGCAGTGGGCATCCTTGTCTCTTTAAAAGGCTTTTTGTTTCTCACCATTGAGTATGATAGCTGTGTTTGTTTTTTGTTTGTTTGACAGTCTCCCTCTGTCATTCAGGGTGGAGTGCAGTGGTGCGATCTCGTCTCACTGCAGCCTCCACCTCCTGGATTCACGTAATTCTCGTGTCTCAGCCTCCTGAGTAGCTGGGACTACAGGCGTGCGCCACCATGCCCAGCTAATTTTAATTTTTGTATTTTTAGTGGAGATGGGATTTCAACATATTGGGCATCTGGTCTTGAACTCCTGACCTCAAGTGATCCACCCGCCTCGGCCTTCTGAAGTGCTGGGATTACAGGCGTGAGTCACGGCGCCCGGCCTGATGAAGTTTGTTTCTATTCCTAGTTTTTTGAGTCTTATTATCATGAAAGGGTTTTGAATTTTATGAAATTTTTTTTCTGTATCAATTGAGATGATCGCATGGGTTTTTCTTCATTCTGTTAGAGTGGTGTATGACATTGAATTTCATCTGTTCACTCACCCTTGCATTCCTGGGATAAATCCCACTGGGTTATGGTGCATAATCCTTTAAAAAATGCTGTTTTTCGGCCAGGCACTGTGGCTCACACCTGTAATCCCAGCACTTTGGGAGGCCGAAGTGGGCGGATCATGAGGTCAGGAGTTTGTGACCAGCCTGGCCAACGTAGTGAAACCCTGTCTCTACTAAAAATACCAAAATTAGCCAGGCGTGGTGGTGCGCGCCTGTAGTCCCAGCTGTTTGGGAGGCTGAGGCAGGAGAACTGCTGGAACTCGGGAGGCGGAGCTTATGGTGAGCTGAGATCACACCACTGCACTCCAGCCCTGGGTGACAGAGCAAGACTCCATC
>NW_026669469.1:0-1101 GCF_009828535.3 Hylobates moloch | reverse complement strand
AAAAAAAAAAAAAAAAAAAAAAAAAAGAAACATAAAACTGGACTCCCTCAGCTTTGAACTCCCTGCCCAGTAATCCTTTGACTTAACCATGCTGTTCCTGGGGAGAAATTATTGCAATGAGTATAGACAGTTCTGAGTTATTTATGTGGAAGACAAAAGAAGGAAACAAAAGGTTTATGTGGACCTCCTTAATTATAACATTCTCTCAAGTCCTCAGAGTTATTATAATAAAGCTCCAGTGTATAACAAGTTATCAAAATTTGAAATCAGCATGGTATTTTGAATACTCAGGAAACCCACAAAATGAAAGTTCATCTTACTGTTTTGTGATTGGATAGATCTGCTTCCTTGGAATTTGTCTACTGCTATTCTTCCAGTACTTTATAAATACATGTTGACTGACTTATTTTGTATTTTAAGATATCTGGATAGACAAGCCCAAATTATAAAGTCATATAATCTAAATACATGAAAGTAACTAAATCATCATGGAATTTGTTATTATGCCTTTATATGTATGATTAATTATCTTATTTAAATTCTTCCAAGATTATCAGTGATTTTCATTCCTTGAAAATTAAAAAAAAGACTAATGTTAAAACTTTTCTCCCATGCGACAGTAATTCTTAAAGTTTATTTAGAAAAGTAAAGCTGTTTGTTTTTGTTTCTGTGCATATTTTGTATTCTCAAATGATTTTCCCCATTATAGGAGATGTGCATTTGTATATTTCTTTTTTACCAAGGTTTTAAAGTAAGCATATTATACAGTGCAGTGAGGAAAATTTCCAATTTCTCTCTTGCATGAAATATCTGAGCTAATAATTGGACTAGGAGAAGTAGAATCTTTCTTTTCATTAGACTTCCCTTTTCAACAAAAGCTTTGTTAGCCTACTGAGTCATGACAAGTAATCCTTTATATGCTAGGGTACACTGTTCTTCCTGATGAACTTACAAATTAAAATGTAATGTGAAACGATGGCACTGGGAAAATTGAGGAATAGCCACTGATGTGGGCAGAAATCTATAATTACACCAAGATGTACATTTTAATTATAATTTTATCAAACTGATAATACAGAATAAAATACAGTTGGAGAAATC
>NW_026669468.1:0-1101 GCF_009828535.3 Hylobates moloch | reverse complement strand
ATGTTATTTTATTAACATTGGCAAAGGCTCATATGTGGGCAAACCAGTATGAGAAAGAGTTAACAGTCACTAGAAATTTGGTTCCTGGAAATGGGTTTTCTTCTCATCTTATATAGTTCAAAGAACCCAGTCTCAACGTGATAAGTCCCAAGATTCGAGAACTATTTAGAAGCAAACTTGTTTGTTGCCTACAAATATCACGAATAGGTTTGTAATTCCCATATATCAAAGTATACTTTTTAGTCTTTATCCACCTGCGTGTAATGTGTCTCCTACTACTAATGCTTACAAATCCCAGGCTGAGGCCAGGTGCGGTGGCTCACGCCTGTAATCCCAGCACTTTGGGAGGCTGAGGCGGGTGGATCACGAGGTCAGGAGATCGAGACCATCCTGGCTAACACAGTGAAACCCCATCTGTACTAAAAATACAAAAAATTAGTTGGGCAAGGTGGTGGGCACCTGTAGTCCCAGCTACTCGGGAGGCTGAGGCAGGAGAATGGCGTGAACCCAGGGGGCGGAGCCTGCAGTGAGCCGAGATAGCACCATTGCACTCCAGCCTGGGAGACAGCGAGACTCTGTCCCAAAAAAAAAAACAAAAAAAAACAAAAAACAAATCCCAGGCTGGAGACGGAGTTAATTGCCTGAGTTCTCTGTGTAATATCTTCACAAGCGTGCCCCAGAGACATTTTAAATTTAGCGTGAGCCAAACTAACTCATATTCTCCATCTTTCAATCTTTCTCCCATTCCTAAAAGTTGTTAAAACCTCCCCTTTTCTATACCTGCTTGTCTTTGGCAATAGCATGTTTGTTTTTCTGAACTACTCTTCAATCCTGTTTCTATTTATCTTTCGTCTTACTCTCATAATTCAACCCTCCTCTCCACCCCCAAAGCTGTTTTTCATTTATGCCTTATGAATTCCCTCCCGTCTCCTTTTCTCTCTCTCTCTCTCCTTTCTTTCCTTCCCTCCTTCCCTCCCTCCCTCTCTCTTTCTTCTTCCTTCCTTCCTTCCCTCTTTCCCTTCCTCCCTCCCTCACTCCCTTACTCCCACTTTGTCTTGCTTGCTTGCTTTTCTCACTACGTTGCCCAGGCTCGAGGGTAGT
>NW_026669467.1:0-1101 GCF_009828535.3 Hylobates moloch | reverse complement strand
AACTAGCAGAGTTGAACATTACTTTTGATTTAGGAGTTTTGAAACACTCTTTCTGTAGAAACTGCAAGGGGACATTCGGAGCGCTACGGGGCCTATAGTGGAAAAAAGTATATCTCCAAGTAAGAACTACGCGGAATCATTCTGCCAAACTTCGATCTGTTCTCTGCATTCAACAGAGTTGAACCTGACTGTTGATTGTTAAGTTCTGAAACAATCTTTCTGTAGAAACTGCAAGTGGACATTCCGGGCTTATGGGGCCTATAGTGGAAAAAGGAATATCTTCAAATTAAAACTACAGAGAAGCATTCTGTGATACTTCTTCCTGATCTGTGCATTCACCTAGCAGAGGTGAAACTTACTTTTGATTGAGGAGTTTTGAATCACTGTTTCTGTAGAAACTGCAAGGGGATATTCGGAGCGCTGAGGGACCTAAAGTGGAAAAAGGCATATCTTAAAATAAAAACTACACAGAATTATTCTGCAAACTTCTTTCTGTTCTGTGCATTCAACTGACAGATTTGAACCTTGCTGTTGATTGGTAAGTTCTGAAACACTCTTTCTGTAGAAACCGCAAGCGGAGATTTGGATCGGTAAGGGGCCTATAGTGGAAGAAGGAATATCTTCAAATAAAAACTGCACAGTAGCATTCTGTGAAACTTCTGTCTGATCTGTGCATTCAACTAGCACAGTTGAACCTTACTTTCGATTGAGGAGTTTTGAAACACTCTTTCTGTAGAAAGTGCAAGTGGACATTCGGAGTGCTAAGGGGCCTATAGTGTAAAAAGGAATGTCTTAAATTAATAACAACACAGAAGCATTCTGCGAAACTTCTTTCTGATCTGTGCATTCACCTAGTAGAGGTGAACCTTACTTTTGATTGAGGAGTTTTGAAACACTCTGTGTGTAGTAACTGCAATGGGATATTCGGAGCGCTAAGGGGCCTACAGTGGAAAAAGGTTTATCTTGAAATAAAAATTACACAGAATAATTCTGCCAAACTTCTCTCTGTTCTGTGCATTCAACTGACAGACTTGAACCTTACTTTTGATTGAGAAGCTCCGAAACTCTCTATCTGTAGAAACTGCCAGCTGATATCCCGAG
>NW_026669466.1:408-1101 GCF_009828535.3 Hylobates moloch | reverse complement strand
ACATCACAGCTATTCATTTAAACTGCTCTAGATTAGCTGTTGGAACACATAAGAATCTCCAAACTCATCCTCAGTATTGGAGAAGATGGGTTGGGAGGGGTCAAGGGAGTTTCGTTTTCTGAGTTCACAGCCCTTGCTGGCAGCTCTGCCACCAAGGGTGGCGTCCTTCCCATCATTCCTTCTCTTCCAATCCTGGACTCTTATTTTCTCCAAATCTCTCCTTTCTTCACTCCTGATGTAAGCTTGGTAAGTGCACGACATTTTATTTTGTTCACTTATAACCTCAGTGCTAGTTGGATGTCTAAATGATTCTTTGTTGAATTTATTGACTGTGTGTTTACGTGTGCGCCATAAGAGGATGAGAGTATGTGGGAGCATATATGAGTGTGTGTGGGGTGTGTGTGTGAGCATGTGCAATTGGGTGGGTGTGTCTGTGCAATGAGTGTGTGGAGTGTGTGTGCATGAGAGTGTGTTGAATTTGAGTGCATGTGTTCGTGTGGTGTGTGTGTTATGTGAGCATATGTGGTGAGTGTGTGTGGTGCAGTGTGAATGTGTGTGGTGTATGTGTATGTGTAGTGTGAGAGTGTGTTGCATTTGAGTGCATGTATATGTGCGGTGTGAGTGTGGTAATGTGTGTATGTGTGGTGTGAGTGTATGTGGGCGTATGTGGTGTGTGTATGTGTGGTGTGTGTG
>NW_026669466.1:0-308 GCF_009828535.3 Hylobates moloch | reverse complement strand
GTGTGTGTGTGTAGAATTTGCATGTGTATGTACACATGTGAATGGGTGTGATGTGTCAATGTGTGTGCCTGTATGTGTGGTGTGAGTGTATATGTGTGGTGTGAATGGGTGTGATGTGTCAGTGTGTGTGGTGTATGTGTGGTGTGAATGTGTGTGGTGTGTATATGGTGTGAGTATGAGTGTGGTTTGAGTCTGTGAGCATGTACAATTGGGTGTAGTGTGTGTGTGCAATGAGTATGTGTGGAGTGTGTGTGTATACATGAGAGTGTGTTGCATTTGAGTGCATGTATATGTGCGGTGTGAGTGTG
>NW_026669465.1:0-1101 GCF_009828535.3 Hylobates moloch | reverse complement strand
CTAGAAGAAAACCTAGGCAATACCATTCAGGACATAGGCATGGGCAAGGACTTCATGTCTAAAACACCAAAAGCAATGGCAACAAAAGCCAAAATTGACAAATGGGATCTAATTAAACTAAAGAGCTTCTGCACAGCAAAAGAAACTACCATCAGAGTGAACAGGCAACCTACAAAATGGGAGAAAATTTTCACAACCTACTCATCTGACAAAGGGCTAATATCCAGAATCTACAATGAACTCATACAAATTTACAAGAAACAAACAAACAACCCCATCAAAAAGTGGGCAAAGGACATGAACAGACACTTCTCAAAAGAAGACATTTATGCAGCCAAAGAACACATGGAAAAATGCTCATCATCACTGGCCATCAGAGAAATGCAAATCAAAACCACAATGACATACCATCTCACACCAGTTAGAATGGCCATCATTAAAAAGTCAGGAAACAACAGGTGCTGGAGAGGATGTGGAGAAATATGAACACTTTTACACTTTTGGTGGGACTGTAAACTAGTTCAACCATTGTGGAAGTCAGTGTGGCGATTCCTTCAGGGATCTTGAACTAGAAATACCATTTGACCCAGCCATCCCATTACTGGGTATATACCCAAAGGACTATAAATCATGCTGCTGTAAAGACACATGCACACGTATGTCTATTGCGGCACTATTCACAATAGCAAAGACTTGGAACCAACCCAAATGTCCAATAAGGATAGACTGGATTAAGAAAATGTGGCACATATACACCGTGGAATACTATGCAGCCATGAAAAATGATGAGTTCATGTCCTTTGTAGGGACATGGATGAAACTGGAAACCAACATTCTCAATAAACTATCGCAAGGACAAAAAAACAAACACCGCATGTTCTCACTCATAGGTGGGAATTGAACAATGAGAACACATGGACACAGGAAGGGGAACATCACACTCCGGGGACTGTTGTGGGGTGGGGGGAGGGGGGAGGGATAGCATTTGGAGATATACCTAATGCTAAATGACGAGTTATGGGTGCAGCAAACCAACATGGCACATGTATACATATGTAACAAACCTGCACATTGTGCACATGTACCCTAAAACTTAAAGTA
>NW_026669464.1:0-1101 GCF_009828535.3 Hylobates moloch | reverse complement strand
TCAACTAACAGGGTTGAAGCTAACTTTTGATTGAGCAGTTCTGAAACCCTCTTTCTGTAGAAACTGGAAGTGGACATTCTGAGCGCTAAGGGGCTTATAGTGGAAAAAGGAATACCTTCAAATAAAAACAACACAGAAGCATTCTGTGAAACTTCTTACTGTTCTGTGCATTCAACTAACATTGTTGAAGCTTACTTTTGATTGAGCAGTTCTGAAACAGTGTTTCTGTAGAAACTGCAAGGGGACATTCGCAGCACTAAGGGGACTACAGTGGAAAGAGGCATATCTTCAAAAAAAAACTACACAGAAGCATTCTGTGAAACTTCTTTCTGTTCAGTGCATTGAACAAGCAGAGTTAAAGCTTACTTTTGATAGAGCAGTTCTGAAACACTCTATCTGTAGAAACTGCAAGTGGACATTCTGAACGCTAAAGGGCTTAAAGTGGAAAAAGGAATGTCTTCAAATAGAAACTACACAGAAGCATTCTGTGAAACTTCTTTCTGTTCAGTGCATTGAACTAACAGAGTGGAAGCTTACTTTTGATAGAGCAGTTCCGAAACACTCTTTCTGTGAAAACTGCAAGCCGACATTCTGAGCGCTAAAGGGCTTAAAGAGGAAAAAGGAATGTCTTCAAATAAAAACTACACAGAAGCATTCTGTGAAACTTCTTCCTGTTCTGTGCATGCAACTAACAGAGTTGAAGCTTACTTTTGATTGAGCACTTCTGAAACACTCTTTCTGTAGTAACTGTCAGGGAACATTCGGAGCGCTAAATGGCCTATAGTGGAAAAAGGAATATCTTCAATTAAAAACTTCACAGAAGCATTCTGTGAAACTTCTTTCTGTTTTGTGCATTCAATTAACAGGGTTGAAGCTAACTTTTGATTGAGCAGTTCAGAAACACTCCTTCTGTAGAAACTGGAAGTCGACATACTGAGCGCTAAGGGGCTTATAGTGGAAAAAGGAATATCTTCAAATAAAAACAACAAAGAAGCATTCTGTGAAACTTCTTACTGTTCTGTGCATTCAACTAACATTGTTGAAGCTTACTTTTGATTGACCAGTTCTGAAACACTGTTTCTGTAGAAACTGCAAGGGGAC
>NW_026669463.1:0-1101 GCF_009828535.3 Hylobates moloch | reverse complement strand
CAAGCGGACATTCAGAGCGCTAAGGGGCCTATAGCGGAAAAAGGAATATCTTCAAATAACAACTACACAGAATCATTCTGCCAAACTTCTTTCTGTTCTGTGCATTCAACTAAGGGAGTTGAACCGTACTTTTGATTGAGAAGCTCTGAAACTCTCTTTCTTTGGAAACTGGAAGCGGACATTCCGAGCACTGAGGGGCCTATAGTGGAAAAAGGAATATCTTCAAATTAAAACTACACAGAAGCATTATGTGAAACTTCTTTCTGATCTGTGCATTCAACTAGCAGTGTTGAACCTTACTGTTGATTGAGGAGTTTTGAAACACTCTTTCTGTGGAAACTGCAAGTGGACATTCGGAGCTCTAAGGGGCCTGTAGTGGAAAAAGGAATATCTTGAAATAATGACTACACAGAATAATTCTGCCAGACTTCTTTCTGTTCTGTGCATTCAACAGACAGAGTTGAACCATACTTTTGATTGAGAATTTCTGAATCACTCTTTCTGTAGAAACTGCAAGCGGACATGCCGGGCGTTAAGGGGCATTTAGTGGAAAAAGGAATATGTTCAAATAAAAAGTACACAGAAGCATTCTACCAATCTTCTTTCTGTTCTGTGCATTCATCTAACAGAGTTGAACCTTACATTTGATTGAGAAGTTCTGAAACTGTCTTTCTGTTGAAACTGCAAGCGGTCATACCGTGCGTAAAGGGGCATATAATGGAACAAGAATTATCTTCAAGTAAAAACTACACAGAATCATTCTGCCAAAATTCTTTCTGTTCTGTGCATTCAACTAACAGAGTTGAATATTACTCTTTATTGAGAAGTTCTGAAACACTCTTTCAGTAGTAACTGCAGGCGGACATTCGAAGCACTGAGGGGCCTATAGTGGAAAAAGGAATATCTTCAGATTAAAACAACACAGAAGCATTATGTGAAACTTATTTCTGATCTGTGCATTCAACTAGCAGAGTTGTACTTTACTTTTGATTGAGGAGTTTTGAAACACTCTTTCTGTAGAATCTGCAAGTGGACATTCAGAACACTAAGGGGATTATTGTGGTAAAAGGTATACCTTGAAATAAAAACTACACAGAATCA
>NW_026669462.1:0-1101 GCF_009828535.3 Hylobates moloch | reverse complement strand
ATTCTGAGGGCTCTGTTCTGTTCCATTGATCTATATCTCTGTTTTGGTACCAGTACCATGCTGTTTTGGTTACTGTAGCCTTGAAGTATAGTTTGAAGTCAGGTAGCATGATGCCTCCAGCTTTGTTCTTTTGGCTTAGGATTGTCTTGACAATGCAGGCTCTTTTTTGGTTCCATATGAACTTTAAAGTACAAAGTCATTGGTAGCTTGATGGGGATGGCATTGAATATATAAATTACCTTGGGCAGTATGGCCATTTTCACGATATTGATTCTTCCAGTCCATGAGCATGGAATGTTCTTCCATTTGTTTGCATCCTCTTTTATTTCATTGAGCAGTGGTTTGTAGGGCTCCTTGAAGAGGTCCTTCACATCCCTTTAAGTTGGATTCCTATGTATTTTATTCTCTTTGAAGCAATTGTGAATGGGAGTTCACTCTTGATTTGGCTCTCTGTTTGTCTGTTATTGGTGTATAAGAAAGTTTGTGATTTTTGCACATTGATTTTGTATCCTGAGACTTTGCTGAAGTTGCTTATCAGCTTAAGGAGATTTTGGGCTGAGATGATGGGGTTTTCTAAATATACAATCATGTCATCTGCAAACAGGGACAATTTGACTTCCTCTTTTCCTAATTGAATATGCTTTATTTCTTTCTCCTGCCTGATATCCCTGGCCAGAACTTCCAACACTATGTTGAATAGGAGTGGTGAGAGAGGGCATCCCTGTCTTGTGCCAGTTTTCAAAGGGAATGCTTCCAGCTTTTTCCCATGCAGTATGATATTGGCTGTGGGTTTGCCATAAATATCTCTTATTATTTTGAGATAAGTCCCATCAATACCTAGTTTATTGAGAGTTTTTAGCATGAAGTGCTGTTGAATTTTGTCAAAGGCCTTTTCTGCATCTATTGAGATAATCATGTGGTTTTTGTCTTTGGTTCTGTTTATATGATGGATTACATTTATTGATTTGTGTATGTTGAACCAGCCTTGCATCCCAGGGATGAAGCCCACTTGATCATGGTGGGTAAGCTTTTTGATGTGCTGCTGGATTCGATTTGCCAGTATTTTATTGAGAATTTTTGCATTGATGTTCATCAGGGATA
>NW_026669461.1:0-1101 GCF_009828535.3 Hylobates moloch | reverse complement strand
CACCGCATGTTCTCACTCATAGGTGGGAATTGAACAATGAGAACTCATGGACACAGGAAGGGGAACATCACATTCCGGGTACTGTTGTGGGGTGGGGGGTGGGGGGGGGCGGGGACAGCATTAGGAGATATACCTAATGCTAAATGACGAGCTAATGGGTGCAGGAAATCAACATGGCACATGGATACATATGTAACAAACCTGCACATTGTGCACATGTACCCTAAAACCTAAAGTATAATAAAAAAAATAAATAAATAAAGAACTCCGTGATGAATCAGGCATCATCTCAACTCATCTAATTCCTTCATTACAAAGAAACAGAGAGAGAAGACATGATGCTCACTGTGCTAGTAACCGGGTTGCGGCTAGAGCCACAGCACATGCTGGTCGGCCTGAATCTCAAGCAGTTATGCCATAGAGAGTTCTACATTCTCGTCCTGGTGATCACCACACTCGCAGACAAGGCAGAATGAATGGTCACTCAGGGCATAGATTGCTTGATGTTGTCTAAATCCCAGTGAATTTCTCTGCATCCACCTGCTCTCGGTCTGCTCTGCCACATGGAATACACTGTGACAGACACCCTCTTGTGACGTTCAAAGAACTGAAAGGCACAGGTAGTGAGGGTTGCACAGAGAGATGCCTGTTAGTCTTGAGTCAGAATTTGGTGGGTGACTAGTCTTGGGCCCAGGCATGAATTAATTTTGTCACTGTAAATATATCAGCATCATGCTTCTCCCCACAGACACTTCCCAGGCTACATACAGCCAACCATGAGGCTGGGCAGAGAGAACTTCCTGAGCCTCCCAGATCACCAGGAACTATCACATGACCAGATGATGGTCAGAGCAGGAATGATGCTGATGATGAGACTGCCTTCCTTTTATCTGAAACAAAGTTTCTATGAGTAATTCACAATTAAGAAAGAGATTAAACCTTAATCTGTTTAACCTTAAGGAAACAACTACCCTTTGAGAATCACAAACGGACTGAGAAAACAATGTAAACAGCAACAAGGAAAAGTCCTGCTGATTGGTGGAAAGTTTGGAGGCCAGGTGTATAAAAGGTCCAGATTGCAAGGGTTCATCAGATTCTGGG
>NW_026669460.1:0-1101 GCF_009828535.3 Hylobates moloch | reverse complement strand
TAAATTTGTTTGAGTTCATTGTAGATTCTGGATATTAGCCCTTTGTCTGATGAGTAGGTTGTGAAAATTTTCTCCCATTTTGTAGGTTGCCTGTTCACTCTGATGGTAGTTTCTTTTGCTGTGCAGAAGCTCTTTAGTTTAATTAGATTGCATTTGTCAATTTTGGCTTTTGTTGCCATTGCTTTTGGTGTTTTAGACATGAAGTCTTTGCCCATGCCTATGTCCTGAATGGTATTGCCTAGGTTTTCTTCTAGGGTTTTTATGGTTTTAGGTCTAACATGTAAGTCTTTAATCCATCTTGAATTAATTTTTGTATAAGGTGTAAGGAAGGGATCCAGTTTCAGCTTTCTACATATGGCTAGCCAGTTTTCCCAGCACCATTTATTAAATAGGGAATCCTTTCCCCATTTCTTGTTTTTGTCAGGTTTGTCAAAGGTCAGATAGTTGTAGATATATGGCATTATTTCTGAGGGCTCTGTTCTGTTCCATTGATCAAGAAAAAAACAACCCCATCAAAAAGTGGGCAAAGGACATGAACAGACACTTCTCAAAAGAAGACATTTATGCAGCCAGAAAACACATGAAAAAATGCTCATCATCACTGGCCATCAGAGAAATGCAAATCAAAGCCACAGTGAGATACCATCTCACACCAGTTAGAATGGCCATCATTAAAAAGTCAGGAAACAACAGGTGCTGGAGAGGCTGTGGAGAAATAGGAACACTTTTACACTGTTGGTGGGACTGTAAACTAGTTCAACCATTGTGGAAGTCAGTGTGGCGATTCCTCAGGGATCTAGAACTAGAAATACCATTTGACCCAGCCATCCCATTACTGGGTATATACCCAAAGGACTATAAATCATGCTGCTATAAAGACACATGCACACGTATGTTTATTGCGGCACTATTCACAATAGCAAAGACTTGGAACCAACCCAAATGTCCAACAACGATAGACTGGATTAAGAAAATGTGGCACATATACACCATGGAATACTATGCAGCCATAAAAAACGATGAGTTCATGTCCTTTGTAGGGACATGGATGAAACTGGAAACCATCATTCTCAGTAAACTATCGCAAGGAGAAAAAACCAA
>NW_026669459.1:0-1102 GCF_009828535.3 Hylobates moloch | reverse complement strand
TTTTCCACTATAGTCCCCTCAGCCTTCCAGTTGTCCCCTTGCAGTTTCTACAGAAAGAATATTTCAGAACTGCTCAATCAAATGTAAATTTCAACATTGTTAGTTGAATGCACAGAATAGAAAGAAGTTTCACAGAATGTTTCTCTGTAGTTTTTATTTGATGATACTCCTTTTTGCACTCTAGGCCACTTAGAGTTCCGAATGTCCACTTGCAGTTTCTACAGAAATAGCGTTTCAGAACTGTTCAATCAAAAGTATGGTTCAACTCAGTTGAACGCACAGAACAGAAAGAAGTTTCACAGAATGCTACTGTGTAGTTTATATTGGAAGATATTCCTTTTTGCACTATAGGACCCTTAGCTCTCTGAATGTCCAGTTGCAGTTTCTACAGATAGATTGTTTCACAACGTCTCAATCAAAAGTAAGGTTGAACTCTGTTAGTTGAAGGCGCAGAACAGAAAGAAGTTTCACAGAATGCTTCTGTGTAGTTTTTATTTGCAGATATTCCTTTTTCCAATATAGGCCCCTTAGCATTCGAAATGTACACCTGCATTTTCTACAGAAAGAATGTTTCAGAACTCCTCAATAAAAAGTAAAGTTCAACATTGTTAGTTGAATGCACAGAACAGAAAGAAGTTTCACAGAATGCTTCTGTGTAGTTTTTATTTGATGATACTCCTTTTTCCACTCTAGGCCACTTAGCGGTCAAAATGTCCACCTGCAGTTTCTACAGAAAGAATGTTTCAGAACTCCTCAATCAAAAGTAAATTTCAACATTGTTAGTTGAATGCACAGAACAGAAAGAAGTTTCACACAATGCTTCTCTGTAGTTTTTATTTGATGATACTCCTTTTTCCACTCTAGGCCACTTAGCGCCCTTAATATCAACTTGCAGTTTCTACAGAAAGAGTGTTACAGAACTGCTCAATCAAAAGTAAGTTCAACTCTGTTAGATGAATGCACAGAACAGAAAGAATTTTCACAGACTGCTTCTGTGTAGTTTTTATTTGAAGATATTCCTTTTTCACTATACGTCTCTTAACACTCTGAATGTTCACTTGCACTTTCTACAGAAAGAGTGTTTCACAACTCCTCAATCAAA
>NW_026669458.1:0-1102 GCF_009828535.3 Hylobates moloch | reverse complement strand
GTCACTTTAGTAGAAATCCCATAATTTCTCATGAAATCACCTTCAAATACCTGAAAAATGTATATTTTTTCCTAAAGGTCACCTAATAATTATTTTACCAATTTTCCATGTAGACTCTACCTACAATCAATCAAAAGAGAATGATTTCCCAAATTGTATAAGCATTATGCCTTTTGAGTCACCCTTGTGTAGTGGAAAATAGCAGTTTCTGGAATCAGATAGAATTGTTTTCCTGCCCCATTTCTGCCTCTTACTAGTTAGGCAAGTTCACATAGTGGTTTAGAGGACAGATAATAGAGAAAAGCTGCCTGATTTCAAACTTCTGGTTTGCCACTATATTTTGACATTGAGCAAGTTACTAAACCTTTCTGTTCCTCAGTCACTTTACTTATAAATGTTGTTGATGAAAAAGCTAAACTTTGTAACATATTTTAAGAGCTTTATTTTAAGCCAACGCGAGTGACCATGGCCCGAGGATGTTTCAAAAAGGTCCTGAGAAGTTAGTTTAGTTTGCTTTTCTACATTTTAGGGAGGCAGAAGTTACTGGCAAAGACATAAAACAATACATGCAAGGTATACGTTGGTTCAGCTCTGAAAGGTGGGATATCTCAAAGCAGAAGGGCTTACAGGTTATAGGTGGATTCAAAGATTTTTTGATTGGCAGTTGGTTGAGAGTTAAGCTAAAGACTTGAAGTCAGTAGAAAGAAGTGCTCGAATTAACATAAGAGGGGTGATGAAGCCAAGGTTCTTGTTATATAGATGAGGCCAGAATAGATGGTAAATGTGCTTTTGGAGATCTTAAAAAGTATGAGTTTCTTAGTTAATCTCTCCCAGATCTGGAAAAGGCCTATCTGCATTAATGGAGACTCTCTACAGATGTAAAATTTCTCTCACAAAGATGGCTTTTCAGTGTCATTTCGAAATATGTCAAAGAAATGTATTTTGGGGTAAACCATTTTGATTTTCTTCAGGGTCAGCTATGTATCATGTGATGCTAGACCAGAGTCAGGTTGGAATTTGGTTTCTTATTGCCAAGGAGTCTGTTTTGTCAGGATTACGATGTCTACTTTAATGTTAATGCTGGTTAGTTGTCCCTTAACTC
>NW_026669457.1:337-1102 GCF_009828535.3 Hylobates moloch | reverse complement strand
GCCACCTCTCACTCGCTTGCTTACCCTACCAAAGCAACCCACCACAGCTGGTCGGCATGAGCAAGCAGATGTTAGCCGTCAGTGTAAAACTAGCAGAAGTGAAGTCGGCACTTTTAAAAACTGGAAGAGACTTAACTGAACTGGAATATGTGCAATTTCAATGGAAAAATGCAGTTTTTAAAAAATCAATATGTATTTATTCCTAATGAGGTTTGAGAAACTATGGTCAGCAAAATGAGAATTAGATCCCATGAGAAAGTCACACGTTGAGAAAGAGACTGTTTGCACTTATAAGACTATTTAAAAATAATTAAAAATCTAATAACTGAACTTCAAAATTCAAAAATAGTAAAAAAAAGTAGAAGGGCTCTACAGAAAGAGAAACTTATATAAAAATAAATATCTTCAAAGTAGAGAACAAAAGGGAAAAGCATGAAAATTATGGTTGAACTATAATGAAAGGATATCTCAAGGATAACTGGGGTTTAAGCAGGAGGCATTCCAGACAAAGGGAAGATAATTGATGGAGGAAAGTATACGTAAGGTTAGATATAAAAGGAGTACATGTACCTGGATAAGAATAAAGTAGTAACCTGGCCGGGCATGGTGTCTCACGCCTGTAATCCCAGCACTTTGGGAGGCTGAGGTGGATGGATCACCTGAGGTCGGGAGTTCAAGACCAGCCTGATCAACACGGAGAAACCCCGTCTCTACTAAAAATACAAAATTAGCCAGGTGTGGTGGTGCACACCTGTAATCCCAGCT
>NW_026669457.1:0-266 GCF_009828535.3 Hylobates moloch | reverse complement strand
CACTCCAGCCTGGGCAAAAAGAGTGAAACTCTGTCTCAAAAAAAAAAAAAAAAAAAAAGAATAAAGTAGTAACCCAGTAAAACTATTAAATTTTACAGAAGAGAAAAAGTGATCAATAAACAAATGAAAAAATGCTCAACTACACAATAATCAAGGTTGTGCCAGACTGATATCTGCAAGACGATGGAATAAGAGGCTGCAGCCTTTCCTTCCTTCCACGGATATACCAAAGAAATAACAACACACAGATCGGTTCTTTCTGAGAG
>NW_026669456.1:0-1102 GCF_009828535.3 Hylobates moloch | reverse complement strand
AACCTTACTTTTGATAGAGGAGTTCTGAAACACTCTTTCTGTAGAAAATGCAAGTGGACATTCGGAGCGCTAAGAGGCCTATAGTGAAAAAAGTAATATCTTCAAATAAAAACTACACAGAAGCATTTTTGAAAATTCTTTCTGCTCTGTGCATTGAACTAACAGAGTTGAACCTTATTTTTGATTGAGGAGTTCAGGAAACACTCTTTCTTTAGAAACTGCAAGGGGAAATTCGCAGAGCTAAGGGGTCTGTAGTGGACAACGAAGTACCTTCATATAAAAACTGCACAGAAGCAATCTGTGAGAAGTCTTTCTGATGTGTGCTTTCAGCTAACACGGTTGAAACTTACTTTTGATTAAGGAGTTCTGAAACACTCTTTCTGTAGAAACTGCAAGTGCACTTTTGGAGCGCTAAGGGGCATATAGTTTAAAAGGAATATCTTCTAATAAAAGCTACACAGAAGCATTCTGTGAAACTTCTTGCTGATCGTTGCATTCATCTAACAGAGTTGAACGTTAGTTTTGATTGAGCAGTTCTGAAACACTCTTTCTGTAGCAACTACAAGTGGACAATCGGAGCGCTAAGGGGTCTATAGTGGAAAAAGGAGTACCTTCAAATAAAAACTACACAGAAGCTTTCTGTGAGACATCTTTCTGATCTGTGCATTCAGCTAACAGGGTTGAACCTTACTTTTGATTTAGAAGTTCTGAAACACTCTGTAGAAACTGCAAGTGCACTTTTGGATGGCTAAGGGGCATATAGTTTAAAAAGGAAAATCTTCTAATAAAAACTACACAGAAGCATTCTGTGAAACTTCTTGCTGATCGGGGCATTCAACTGACCGAGTTGGAAGTTCCTTTTGATTGATGAGTTCTGAAACATTCTTTCTGTAGGAACTGCAAGGGGACAATCCGAGCGCTAAGGGGCCTACGATGCAAAAAGGAATATCTTCAAATAAAAGCTACACAGAAGCATTTTGTGAAACTTCATTCTGATCTGTGCATTCAACTTACAGAGTAGAAACTGACTTTTGATTGAAGAGTTCTGAAACACCCTTTCTATAGAAACTGCAAGTGGACATTCGGAGCGCAAAGGGTCCTA
>NW_026669455.1:0-1102 GCF_009828535.3 Hylobates moloch | reverse complement strand
AAACTCCTCAATCAAAAGTATGGTTAAACTCTGCTAGTGGAATGCACAGATCAGAAAAAGTTTCGCAGAGTGCTTCTGTGTAGTTCTTATTTGAAGATATTCCTTTTTCCACCATAGGCCAGTTAGCGCTCGGAATATCAGCTTGCAGTTTCTACAGATAGAGAGTTTCAGACCTTCTCTATCAAAAGTAAGGTTCAACTCAGTCAGTTGAATGCACAGAACAGAAAGAAGTTTGGCAGAATTATTCTGTGTAGTTTTTATTTCAAGCTACACCTTTTTCCACTGTAGGCCCCTTAGCGCTCCGAATGTCCCCTTGCAGTTTCTACAGAAAGAGTGTTTCAAAACTCCTCAATCAAAAGTAAGGTTCACCTCTGCTAGGTGAATGCACAGATCAGAAAGAAGTTTCGCAGAAGGCTTCTGTGTAGTTTTTAATTTAAGTTATTCCTTTTTGCACTATAGGCCCCTTAGCGCTCTGAATGTCCACTTGCACTTTCTACAGTAAGAGTATTTCAAAACTCCTCAATCAAATGTAAGGTTCCTCTCTGTTAGTTGAATGCACAGATGAGGAAGAAGTTTCGCAGAATGCTTCTGTGTAGTTTTTATATGAAGATATTCCTTTTTCCACTATAGGCCCCTTAGTTCTCCGAATGTCTGCTTGCAGTTTCTACAGAAAGAGAGTTTCAGAACTTCTCAATCAAAAGTAAGTTTCAACTCTGTTAGTGGAATGCACAGAACAAAAAGAAGTTTGGAAGAATGCTTCTGTGTAGCGTTTATTTGAAGATATTCTTTTTTCCAATATAATCCCCTTAGCGCTCTGAATATGCCCTTGCAGTTTCTACAGAAAGAGAGTTTCACAACTTCTCAATCTAAAGTAAGGTTCAACTCTGCTAGCTGAATGCACAGATCAGAAAGAAGTTTCGCAGAATGCTTCTGTGTTGTTTTTATTTGAAGATATTCCTTTTACCACTATATCCCCCTTAGCGCTCCTTATGTCTGCTTGCAGTTTCCACAAAAAGAGTGTATCAGAACTTCTCAATCAACAGTAGGTTTGAACTCTGTTAGTTGAATGCACAGAACCGAAAGAAGTTTGGCAGAATGATTC
>NW_026669454.1:0-1102 GCF_009828535.3 Hylobates moloch | reverse complement strand
TTCTCCTTTCCCAAGCTACCTTCTCCACTTGTGCCTCATCTGAGACCTCCATTTATCACCCGTTCCGTTGGAACTCCCATGACTCACCACCTTCACTCATCATTTCACTCATATTTTGTACCATGTATGTGCCAGGTGTTTAACATATAATCATGCTTAAGTCTCCACATGCTAACAAGAAAAACCTTGATCATCCCTGCTATGCCCTCAAGTCATTACCCTCCCCGCTCCTTTGTGTTCCCAAACTTTGTTGATCTTCATCAAACCCTCTGATGCAGATGGCTCCGAAGTTTGCATCTTATTAGGTTGGTGCAAAAGTAATGGCGGATTTTGCCATTAAAAGTAATGGCAAAAATAGTTATTTTTGTACCATCCTAGTATCTTTTCTCCTTCTACCAAACTTTGTCCCTGAACCATCTCATCACCTATAACTACCTCCTCCATGCAGTTGATTCCCAGATCTCTATTATTCTACTGAAAGTCCATTCCCCAACTTTCTCAGCTAGAATGACAGAAGCCCAATTAGAATTCATGCTACCAGCTTCCCACCACCACCACCACCATCACCCCGCCATTCTTAGCAAAACCATCTCTTGAGTGGAGCTCAAAGATTTGTAATGATCTCCCACTCCCCAGAAAGAGAACTTCAGACTCAGCCTAGAAGTAAAGATCCTCCAGATATGGCCTCAACTACCCTCCAACCCATGTCCCCAGTGCATCCCTTTGATGCCCCCTTCAGTGGAGTTAAAATGGAGTGAGTGTTTTTCTTTTCACATACTCCTGGTGTTCTTCCACAAATACAGTTTTCACCTCTTGAATATTTTCAAGAATTCTCCATGCTACACACAGTGAAATCCAAACTCCCCATCAGGACCCCAGTCTTCCCAAACCCTCTTCACACTTTTCTGCCTCCATACTTTTCCTTGGGTCATCCCCTTCTCTAATATAACCTTGTATATTACTCTAGGTTCTCCAAAGAGCAGAGAAATAGAGGTAGGGCTATACACATAGAGAGAGACAGATTGATTTGTTGTAAGGGATGGCTCACATGGTTGTGGAGGCTAAGGAGTCCTGGAGTCTGCAGCCAGCAAGCTGGAGACCC
>NW_026669453.1:351-1102 GCF_009828535.3 Hylobates moloch | reverse complement strand
AAAAAAAAAAAAAAAAAAAAAAAAAAAAAATGGTGCTGACATGGGTACAAAGATGAGAATAGAGACTGGGGCCTAATTGAAGTGGGAAGGTTGGAAGAGGGTAAGGGTGGAAAAGAAACCTATCAGATACTATGCTCACTACCTGTGTGATGAAATACACCTGCCCCAGTAACACACAATTTGCCCATGTAACAAACTTGCACAGGTACTCCCTCAACCGAAAATAAAAGTTGAAAAAAAAAAATGGTTCTGGGAAAACTGGCTACTACATGTGAAAAAATACAGTTGGGGCCAGGCAAGGTGGTTCATGCCTGTAATCTCAGCACTTTGAGAGGCTGAGGCGGACAGATCACCTGAGGTCAGGAGTTCCAGACCAGCCTGGTCAACATGGTGAAACCCCATCTCTATAAAAATACAAAAAATTAGCCAGGCATGATGGGCTCGTGTAGTCCCAGATACTTGGGAGGCTGAGGCAGGAGAATCGCTTGAAACCAGCATGCAGAGGTTGCAGTGAGCTGAGATCGCCCCACTGCACTCCAGCCTAGGTGACAGAGTGAGCCTCTGTCTCAAAAAAAAAAAAAAGAAAGAAAGAAAGAAAGCAGGCCGGGCACGGTGGCTCACATTGGTAATCCCACCACTTTGGGAGGCCGAGGCAAGCAGATCACGAGGTCAGGAGATCGAGACCATCCTGGCTAACACAGTGAAACCCCATCTCTACTAAAAATACAAAAAATTAGCTGGGCGTGGTGGC
>NW_026669453.1:0-251 GCF_009828535.3 Hylobates moloch | reverse complement strand
CAGCCTCCCGAGTAGCTGGGACTACAGGCGCCCACCAACACGCCTGGCTAATTTTTTGTATTTTTAGTAGAGACGGGGTTTCACCGTGTTAGCCAGGATGGTCTCGATCTCCTGACCTCGTGATCCGCCCGCCTCGGCCTCCCAAAGTGCTGGGATTACAGGCTTGAGCCACCGCGCCCGGCCTAGGACTCTTAACTTACATACAAAAATGAAATCAAAATGGATCAAAGACCTAAAGGTAACAGCTAAAA
>NW_026669452.1:0-1102 GCF_009828535.3 Hylobates moloch | reverse complement strand
CACAATTATTTCTGTGTACCCTTATTGCCTAGATATGGATCTCATTTTCATTAAAGAACCAGTCAATTTTAGGTCTCAGAGTAGGAAAACAGAATAGTCCCTAAGTATCTTCTTTGTAGCAGAAATCATGGATGCTTTCAGAAACATTCGAGACTGTCAGTGAATGGTGGAGCTTGCTGAGACCAAGTTGCGACAATTTGTGCATAAAATAAATAATAGCTCATTGAAGTAAATTATCTCCAAAAGACTTTCAGTTCATAAGCTTAAAATAGTGTACAAAAAGATAGTTTTAATCTAAGAAGAAAAAAGATAATATACTAATTCTTAATTTTAGTAAGTAGACAGTTGTAGTATATGGATGTTTTGTTAAATCTTTGTTGATACAGAATACATAATTTCCTTTTTCTCTTGTGTGAGAAGTAAAGATTGAACAAAAATATGTGCTAAACAGTCTTTAAAAAGTAGATAACTATATCAAAAACAGTAAGGACCAGTGGGCACCACGCGGAACAAGCAAATAGAAGATAAGCTCAGCCTGAGTAGCAGCTTTGGTAGTCTACACTAATGAACTGAAAATAGGAACTCAGAGTGTTTTCTAAGATGACAGATTAAACAAACATCCCCCCAGAAAGAGGTAATCACTTAGACTGATTTCCTCATCCCCTAGGATAAAATCTTAAGTCAGTGACTTGAAAACTATTTTGACCCAACCCATTGAGAAATGCATTTTTACATTGCAGCCCAGCACACACACATGTATAACTGAAGCAAGAGTTGTGCTTAACAATACTTGTCCCTGTGTTATGCATCTTGATATTTCTTATTCTCTTTTACCCCTTCCTCTGTGTGTCTGTGTGTATTCCTTCCCCCACCCCCCATACCGTTCAGGAAACAGTACATTGAAACACTCCATTGATTTCATGACCCGCTAATGTGTTGTAACGCCTTTGAGATGATCCTACTAGTTATGATGAGATACTTGTAATAAAAGTTACACCAGTAGAAAAGGCCAATATATCCTAAGGCCTTAGATGATGACTTAGGTAGTACTAATAATACAACACTTTAGGAAAGTTCATTTCATTTTATTTTTAGGAAGGAC
>NW_026669451.1:0-1102 GCF_009828535.3 Hylobates moloch | reverse complement strand
AAGCAAAATAAATAGAGGAAGTGCTATGACCTTTATTGAGGATCTACTGGGTGCCAGGCTAGATGCTTTTTTTTTTTTGTTTTTTTTTTTTGAGACAGGGTCTTGCTCTGTTGCCCAGGCTGGAGTGCAGCAGTGCAATCTCGGCTCACCGCAAGCTCCGCCTCCCGGGTTCCCGCCATTCTCCTGCCTCAGCCTCCCAAGTAACTGGGACTACAGGCGCCCACCACCACGCCCAGCTTATTTTGTTTTTGTATTTTTAGTAGAGACGGGGTTTCACCATGTTAGCCAGGATGGTCTCCATCTCCTGACCTTGTGATCTGCCCACCTCGGCCTCCCAAAGTACTGGGATTACAGGTGTGAGCCACTGTGCCTGGCCAGTGCTGTGATCTTGACTCACTGCAGCTTTCGCTTCCTGGGTTCAAGGGATTCTTCTGCCTCAGTCTCCTGATTAGCTGGGATTAGAGGCGTGCACCACTATGCCTGGCTAATTTTTGTATTTTCTTTTTTTTTTTTTTTTGAGACGGAGTCTCGCTCTGTCGCCCAGGCTGGAGTGCAGTGGCGCAATCTCAGCTCACTGCAAGCTCTGCCTCCCGGGTTCACGCCATTCTCCTGCCTCAGCCTCTCCGAGTAGCTGGGACTACAGGCGCCCGCCACCACGCCCGGCTAAGTTTTTGTATTTTTAGTAGAGACGGGGTTTCATCGTGGTCTCGATCTCCTGACCTCGTGATCTGCCTGCCTCGGCCTCCCAAAGTGCTGGGACTACAAGCGTGAGCCACCGCGCCCGGCCTAATTTTTGTATTTTCAGTAGAGACAGGGTTTTGCCATGTCGGCCAGGCTGGTCTTGAGCTCCTGGCCTCAAGCGATCCACCTGCCTCAGCCTCCCAAAGTGCTGGCATTACAGGTGTGAGCCCCCATGCCCGACAAGGTGCATTTTTATGTGCTTTTTCTCCTGTCTTCTCAACAACCCTGGGGTAAAAGGCCTCATTTCCACTTTTCCTATGAGAACAATAAAGTAGAAAGAGGTAAAATACTGCCTCTAAGATCACCCAGCACAGAGCAGGGATTTGATTTCAGGTGTGTCTTGTTCCAAACTTACTACACC
>NW_026669450.1:0-1102 GCF_009828535.3 Hylobates moloch | reverse complement strand
GTAATCCAGCATATAAACAGAACCAAAGACAAAAACCACATGATTATCTCAATAGATGCAGAAAAGGCCTTTGACAAAATTCAACAACCCTTCATGCTAAAAACTCTCAATAAATTAGGTATTGATGGGACGTATCTGAAAATAAGAGCTACCTATGACAAACCCACAGCCAATATCATACTGAATGGGCAAAAACTGGAAGCATTCCCTTTGAAAACTGGCACAAGACAGGGATGCCCTCTCTCACCACTCCTATTCAACATAGTGCTGGAAGTTCTGGCCAGGGCAATGAGGCAGGAGAAGGAAATAAAGGGTATTCAATTAGGAAAAGAGGAAGTCAAATTGTCCCTGTTTGCAGATGACATGATTGTATATCTATAAAACCCCATTGTCTCAGCCCAAAATCTCCTTAAGCTGATAAGCAACTTCAACAAAGTCTCAGGATACAAAATCAATGTACAAAAATCACAAGCATTCTTATACACCAATAACAGACAAACAGAGAGCAAAATCATGTGTGAACTCCCATCACAATTGCTTCAAAGAGAATAAAATACCTAGGAATCCAACTTACAAGGCATGTGAAGGACCTCTTCAATTAGAACTACAAACCACTGCTCAATGAAATAAAACAGGATACAAACAAATGGAAGAACATTCCATGCTCATGGGTTGGAAGAATCAATATCGTGAAAATGGCCATACTGCCCAAGGTAATGTATAGATTCAATGCCATCCCTATCAAGCTACCAATGACTTTCTTCACAGAATTGGAAAAAACTAAAGTTCATATGGAACCAAAAAAGAGCTCTCATCACCAAGTCAATCCTAAGCCAAAAGAACAAAGCTGGAGGCATCATGCTACCTGACTTCAAACTATACTACAAGGCTACAGTAACCAAAACAGCATGGTACTGGTAACAAAAGAGAGATATAAATCAATGGAACAGAACAGAGCCCTCAGAAATAACGCCTCATATCTACAACTATCTGATCTTTGACAAACTTGACAAAAACAAGAAATGGGGAAAGGATTCCCTATTTAATAAATAGTGCTGGGAAAACTGGCTAGCCATATGTAGAAAGCTGAAACTGGATCCCT
>NW_026669449.1:0-1103 GCF_009828535.3 Hylobates moloch | reverse complement strand
TTCTGTAGAAACTGCAAGCGGACATTCGGAGCACTAAGGGGCCTATATTGGAATAAGGAATATCTTCATATAAAAACTACACAGAAGCATTCTGGCAAACTTCTTTCTGTTCCGTACATTCAACTAGCAGAGTTGAATCTTAGTTTTGATTCAGGACTTTTGAAACACACTTTCTATAGAAACTAGAAGAGGAGATACGGAGCGCTAATGGGCCTATAGTGGAAAAAGGAATTTCATTAAATTAAAACTACACAGAAGCATTCTGCCAAACTTCTTTCTGTTCTGTGCATTCAACTAGCAACGTTGGATGTTATTTTTGATTGAGGAGTTTGGAAACACACTTTTTGTAGAAACTGGAAGCGGACATTCGGAGCGCTAAGGGGCCGATAGTGGAAAAAGCAATATCTTCAAATGAAAACTACACAGAAGCATTCTGCCAAACTTCTTTCTCTTCAGTGCATTTAGATAGCAGAGTTGAACCTTACTTTTGATAGAGAAGTACTGAAACTCCCTTTCTGTAGTAACTTCAAGCGGATATTCAGAGCCCTAAAGGGCCTACAGTCGAGAAAGGAATATCTTGAAATAAAAACTACACAGAAGCATTCTACCAAACTTCTTTCTGTTCTGTGCTTTAAACTAGCAGTGTTTAACCTTACTTTTGATTGAGGAGTTTTCTAGCACACTTTCTGTAGATACTGGAAGCAGACATTCGGAGCTCCAAGGAGTCTATAATGGAAAAAGGAATATCTTCAAATAAAAACTACACAGAAGCGTTCTGCCAAAATTCCTTTTGTTCCGTGCATTCAAAGAACAGAGTTGAAATTTAGTTTTGATTGAGAAGTTCTGAAACTCTCTTTTTGTAGAAACTGCAAGCGGACATTCAGAGCACTAAGGGTCCTATATTGAAATAAGGAATATCTTCAAATAAAAACTACACAGAAACATTCTGCCAAACTTCTTTCTGTTCTGTGCATTCAACTAGCAGAGTTGAAACTTACTTTTGATTGAGGAGTTTGGAAACACACTTTCCGTAGAAACTGGAAGCGGACATTCTGAGCTCCAAGGAGTCCATAATGGAAAAAGGAATATCTTCAAATTAAAAC
>NW_026669448.1:0-1103 GCF_009828535.3 Hylobates moloch | reverse complement strand
CAAAGGATATTATCAAGAAAATAAAAAGACCAAACACAGAATGAGACGTAATATTTGCAAATCACATAGACAATGGTTTCATGCCCAGAATATATAAAGAACTGCTACAACTCAATAACAAAAATACAAACCGCCCAATTTATATAAATAGGCAAAGGACTCAAATAGATATTTCTTCAAAGAAGATGTGCAAGTCATCAAGAGGGACGTGAAAAGAAACTCAACATCATTAGTCATTAGGAAAATACAAAGTCAAAGCCACAATGAGATACCACATTACACCTACAAATATGGCTACCATTCTTTTAAAATGTTAAATAACAAGTGAAAGCCTTATGTAGAATTTAGAATCCTCATACATTGCTGGTGAGATTATAAAAAGTACAGCCACTAGGAGAAAGAGTTGTGCTGCTCCTCAAGAAGCTAATCATAGAATTCTCACATGAAACAACATCCATTCCTAGGTATATACCCAAAGAATTGAATCCAGGGACTCAAACAGGTACTCACATGGGAATGTTGATTGCAGCATTATTCACAAAAGATCAAATATGAAAACAATTCAAGTGTTCATCAACACATGAATAAACAAATGAGGTGACACATACAACAGAATGTTAATTGCCATAAAGAGGAACAAAACTCTGACACACACTGGAATATTCATAGACCTGAAAACATTATGGCAAGTGAAATACACGAGAAGCAAAATGACATATGTGTATAATTCCATTTATATGAAACATCAAGAATAGGCAAATTCATAGAGACAGAGAGTAGACTAGAGATTATCAAGGTCTAGGGTGGAAAAAATAGGGAGTTATTGTTTAAAAGATATAGACCTTTAGTTTAAAATGATAAAAGTTTTCTAGGAAAAATAGTGGTGATTGTAATGTAACAATCCGTGTGTGGTTAATTTTATTTGATTGCACATTTTAAAGTGGTTAAAATGACACATTATATATAAATTTAATATATATTTATATTTCTATACATATACGTATTTGTATATTTCTATACATATACGTATATGTATATTTCTATGAATATAAGTATATTTCTATACATATACGTATATGTACATTTCTATACATATACGTATA
>NW_026669447.1:0-1103 GCF_009828535.3 Hylobates moloch | reverse complement strand
GCTACCTGACTTTAAACTATACTACAAGGCTACAGTAACCAAAACAGCATGGTACTGGTACCACAACAGAGACATAGATCAATGGAACAGAAGAACAGAGCCCTCAGAAATGATGCCGCATATCTACAACTATCTGATCTTTGACAAACCTGACAAAAACAAGAAATGGGGAAAGGATTCCCTATTTAATAAATGGTGCTGGGAAAACTGGCTAGCCATATGTAGAAAGCTGAAACTGGATCCCTTCCTTACACCTTATACAAAAATTAATTCAAGATGGATTAAAGACTTATATGTTAGACCTAAAACCATTAAAATCCTACAAGAAAACCTAGGCAATACCATTCAGGACATAGGCGTGGGCAAGGACTTCATGTCTAAAACACCAAAAGCAATGGCAACAAAAGCCAAAATCGACAAATGGGATCTCATTAAACTAAAGAGCTTCTGCACAGCAAAAGAAACTATCATCAGAGTGAACAGGCAACCTACAGAATGGGAGAAAATTTTTGCAACCTACTCATCTGACAAAGGGCTAATATCCAGAATCTACAATGAACTCAAACAAATTTAAAAGAAAAAAACAACCCCATCAAAAAGTGGGCAAAGGACATGAACAGACACTTCTCAAAAGAAGACATTTATGCAGCCAAAAAACACATGAAGAAATGCTCATCATCACTGGCCATCAGAGAAATGCAAATCAAAACCACAGTGAGATACCATCTCACACCAGTTAGAATGGCCATCATTAAAAAATCAGGAAACAACAGGTGCTGGAGAGGATGTGGAGAAATAGGAACACTTTTACACTGTTGGTGGGACTGTAAACTAGTTCAACCATTGTGGAAGTCAGTGTGGCGATTCCTCAGGGATCTAGAACTAGAAATACCATTTGACCCAGCCATCCCATTACTGGGTATATACCCAAAGGACTATAAATCATGCCGCTATAAAGACACATGCACACGTATGTTTATTGTGGCACTATTCACAATAGCAAAGAGTTGGAACCAACCCAAATGTCCAACAACGATAGACTGGATTAAGAAAATGTGACACATATACACCATGGAATACTATGCAGCCATAAAAAATGATGA
>NW_026669446.1:0-1103 GCF_009828535.3 Hylobates moloch | reverse complement strand
CCCCCTTCACACCCCTCTTTTCTTTTCTTTTCCTTTTTTTTTTTTTTGAGACGGAATCTCCCTCTGTCTCCAGGCTGGAGTGCAGTGGTGGGATCTCAGCTCACTGCAAGCTCCGCCTCCCGGGTTCAAGCGATTCTCATGCCTCAGCCTCCCGAGTACCTGGGACTACAGGTGCCTGCCACCACGCCCAGCTAATTTTTTCTATTTTTTAGTGGAGAGGGGGTTTCACCGTGTTAGCCAGGATGGTCTCCATCTCCTGACCTCGTGATCCGCCCGACTAGGCCTCCCAAAGTGCTGGGATTACAGGCGTGAGACACTGCGCCCGGCCAACTCCCCTCTTTTCTTAGTGTCCAGAGCTCTCCTTGGGGGCAGGGCCTGAGCTGAGCCTTTGAGCTCAGAGAGGACAGGGTCGGTGCCCTCACCTGAGACCACGAGCTCCAGGGGGTCACTGGGGTGAGTCAGCAGGTAGGGGTTGGAGCTGAGTGAGCCGTAGCACCTGTAGGTCCCCGCGTGGGCTGAGGTCACAGGACTCACGGGGAATTCAGCCTGGTGCTGCTGAGCTTGGTGCTCTGATCTCAGACGCAGCGGGTGATGGGCTGTCCCATCCTTGGTCAGAAGGAAAGTGTCCATCCATCCCTGTGACTGACACAGCAGGGTCACGTTCTGTCCTGAGGCCACCGTGGGGCCGGGCTGCACCGAGAGGGAGACTCTGTCATAGATCTGTCCTGGAGAGAAGAAGGATGGGTGAGGGGCTGCCCACCTTGTTCTGAGCTGAGACCTCCCCAGGCCTCTCTCTGGGACCCTCAGTCTCTGTCTCTGTTTTCTCTGAGTCTTCCCCAACCTGCCCATCCCCTGTCTCTGTCTGTCTCTCCCTCCCTTGGGACCCCACCCCTCATCCCGGCCATCACCACCTGGGCTCCCCCGGCAGGGCCTGTGCAGAGCCTGGGTCCCTGACTGAACCCACTGGGCTCCTCACCTGCGATCTGGATGTCCAGGGGGTCACTGGGGGCCGACCACTCGGAGGAGAGGTTGTGTGCACCAGAGCATCTGTACTGGCCCCCATAAGAGCGGCTCACAGGGCCCAGGGTGAAGTTGGCCTGGGA
>NW_026669445.1:0-1103 GCF_009828535.3 Hylobates moloch | reverse complement strand
CAACAGTGTAAAAGTGTTCCTATTTCTCCACATCCTCTCCAGCACCTGTTGTTTCCTGCTTTTTTAATGATGGCCATTCTAACTGGTGTGAGATGGTATCTCACTGTGGTTTTGATTTGCATTTCTCTGATGGCCAGTGATGATGAGCATTTCTTCATGTGTTTTTTGGCTGCATAAATGTCTTCTTTTGAGAAGTGTCTGTTCATGTCCTCTGCCCACTTTTTGATGGGGTTGTTTGTTTTTTTCTTGTAAATTTGTTTGAGTTCATTGTAGATTCTGGATATTAGCCCTTTGTCAGATGAGTAGGTTGCAAAAATTTTCTCCCATTTTGTAGGTTGTCTGTTCACTCTGATGGTAGTTTCTTTTGCTGTGCAGAAGCTCTTTAGTTTAATGAGATCCCATTTGTCAATTTTGGCTTTTGTTGCCATTGCTTTTGGTGTTTTAGACATGAAGTCCTTGCCCACGCCTATGTCCTGAATGGTATTGCCTAGGTTTTCTTGTAGGATTTTAATGGTTTTAGGTCTAACATTTAAGTCTTTAATCCATCTTGAATTAATTTTTGTATAAGGTGTAAGGAAGGGATCCAGTTTCAGCTTTCTACATATGGCTAGCTAATTTTCCCCGCACCATTTATTAAATAGGGAATCCTTTCCCCATATCTTGTTTTTGTCAGGTTTGTCAAAGATCAGATAGTTGTAGATGTGCGGCATCATTTCTGAGGGCTCTCTTCTGTTCCATTGATCTATGTCTCTGTTGTGGTACCAGTACCACGCTGTTTTGGTTACCGTAGCCTTGTAGTATAGTTTAAAGTCAGGTAGCGTGATGCCTCCAGCTTTGTTCTTTTGGCTTAGGATTCACTTGGCGATGCGAGCTCTTTTTTGGTTCCATATGAACTTTAAAGTAGTTTTTTCCAATTCTGTGAAGAAAGTCATTGGTAGCTTGATAGGGATGGCATTGAATCTATAAATTACCTTGGGCAGTATGGCCATTTTCACGATATTGATTCTTCCAACCCATGAGCATGGAATGTTCTTCCATTTGTTTGTATCCTCTTTGATTTCATTGAGCAGTGGTTTGTAGTTCTCCTTGAAGAGGTCCTTCAC
>NW_026669444.1:557-1103 GCF_009828535.3 Hylobates moloch | reverse complement strand
GCACAGAACAGAAAGAAGTTGCACAGAATGGTTCTGTGTAGTTTTTGTTTGAAGATATTCCTTTTTCCACTATAATACCCTTAACGCTCAGAATGTCCACCTGCAGTTTCTACAGAGAGTGTTTCAGAACTGCTCTATCAAAAGTAAGCTTCAACTCTCTCAGTTGAATGCACAGAACAGAAAGATGTTTCACAGAATGCTTCTGTGTAGTTTTTATTTGAAGATATTCCTTTTTCCAGTATAGGCCCCTTAGTTCCCCGAATGTCCCCATGCAGTTTCTACAGAAACAGTGTTTCAGAACTGCTCAATCAAAAGTAAGCTTCAACTCCGTTAGCTGAATGCACAGAACACAAAGAAGTTTCACAAAATGATTCTGTGTAGTTTTTATTTGAAGATATTCCTTTTTCCACTATAGGCCCCTTAGTGCTCCGAATGTCCCCATGTGGTTTCTACAGAAACAGTGTTTCAGAACTGCTCAATCAAAAGTAAGCTTCACCTCCGTTAGTTGAATGCACAGAACAGAAAGTAGTTTCACAAAATGCTTCT
>NW_026669444.1:0-457 GCF_009828535.3 Hylobates moloch | reverse complement strand
GCTCTATCAAAAGTAACCTTCAACTCTCTTAGTTGAATGCACAGAACTGAAAGAAGTTTCACAGAATGCTTCTGTGTAGTTTTTATTTGAAGATATTCCTATTTCCACAATAGGTCCCATTGTACTCCGAATGTCCCCTTGCAGTTTCTACAGAAACAGTGTTTCAGAACTGCTCAATCAAAAGTAAGCTTCAACTCTGTTAGTTGGATGCATAAAACAGTAGGAAGTTTCACAGAATGCTTCTGTGTAGTTTTTATTTGAAGATATTCCTTTTTCCACTAAAGGCCCCTTAGGGCTCCAAATGTCCCCATACCGTTTCAACAGAAAGAGTGTTTCAGAACTGCTCAATCAAAAGTAAGCTTCAACTCCGTTAGTTGAAGGCACAGAACAGAAAATAGTTTCACAAAATGCTTCTGTGTAGTTTTTATTTGAAGATATTCCTTTTCCACTAAAAGCC
>NW_026669443.1:0-1103 GCF_009828535.3 Hylobates moloch | reverse complement strand
AGCTCTGTTGCCCAGGCTGGAGTGCAGTGGCACGATCTCAGCTCACTCTAACCTCTGCCTCCCAGGTTCAGGTGATTCTCCTGCCTCAGCCTCCCAATTAGCTGGGACTACAGGCCCATGCCACCACACCTGGCTAATTTTTTGTATTTTTTTAGTACAGATGGGGTTTCACCATGTTGGCCAAGCTGGCCTTGAACTTCTGACCTCAGGTGATCCACCTGCCTCGACCTCCCAAAGTGCTGGCATTATAGACCTGAGCCACAACGCCTGGCCTTGAAAAATCTTTTGAGTCATATTATTACTGTACCGTTTCTATGTTTAAAATACTTACCATTGTATTACAACTGCCTACAGTATTCAGTACAGTAACATGTTGTACAGGTTTGTAACCTAGAATCAATAA
Organism: Hylobates moloch; assembly: GCF_009828535.3. Lineage (NCBI taxonomy): Eukaryota > Metazoa > Chordata > Mammalia > Primates > Hylobatidae > Hylobates > Hylobates moloch. The sequence goes on along the minus strand of NW_026669443.1, from coordinate 700 downwards.
GCTGTACCATATAGTTTGGGCATGTAGTAGGTTCTACCATCTAGGCTTGTGTAATACACTGTATGATAGTCACACAATAGCCAAATCCCATGATGACACATTTCTCAGACTGTATCCTTGTCATGAAGTGATGCATGACTGTATTTGATTTTAGTAAGCATGTTGCTAAAGTCACATTTATAAAGATAATGTTGGCTGGTAGTTTAAAACATAGTATTTACCATGTTAAAAGTATACACCCAAAGGATTATAAATCATTCTATTGTAAAGACACATGCACAGGTATGTTTATTGCAGCACTATTCACAATAGCAAAGACCTGGAACCAACCCAAATGTCCACAATGATAGACTGGATAAAGAAAATGTGGCACATATACACCATGGAATACTATGCAGCCATAAAAAAGGATGAGTTCATGTCCTTTGCAGGGACAAGGATGAAGCTGGAAGCATCATTCTCAGCAAACTAACACAAGAACAGAAAACCAAACACCGCATGTTCTCACTCATAATTGGGAGCTGAACAATAAGAACACATGGACACAGGGAGGAAAGCATCACACAGCAGGGCCTGTCAGGGGGTGGGGGGTTAGGGGAGGGATAGCATTAGGAGAAATACCTAATGTAGGTGACAGGTTGATGGGTGCAGGAAACCACCATGGCACATGTATACCTATGTAACAAAATGGCAGAACTTG
>NW_026669442.1:0-1103 GCF_009828535.3 Hylobates moloch | reverse complement strand
ACAAAACTTCCAGGGGAACTATCAGACAGCTGAATTTGTGGTCTCACGAAAATCCGCTGTTCTGCAGCCACCGCTGCTGACACCCAGCCAAACAGGGTCTGGAGTGGACCTCTAGTAAACTCCAACAGACCTGCAGCTGAGGGTCCTGTCTGGTAGAAGGAAAACTAACAAACAGAAAGGACATCCACACCAAAAACCCATCTGTACATCAACATCATCAAAGACCAAAAGTAGATAAAACCACAAAGATGGGGAAAACACAGAGCAGAAAAACTGGAAACTCTAAAAAGCAGAGCACCTCTTCTCCTCCAAAGGAACGCAGTTCCTCACCAGCAACGGAACAAAGCTGGATGGAGGATGACTTTGACCAGTTGAGAGAAGAAGGCTTCAGACGATCAAACTACTCTGAGCTACGAGAGGAAATTCAAAACAATAGCAAAGAAGTTAAAAACTTTGAAAAAAATTAGAAGAATGGATAACTAGAATAACCAATGGAGAGAAGGGCTTAAAGGAGCTGATGGAGCTGAAAGCCAAGTTTCGAGAACTATGCAAAGATTGCAGAAGCCTCAGTAGGAGATGTGATCAACTGGAAGAAAGGGTATCGCTGATGGAAGATGAAATGAATGAAATGAAGCGAGAAGCGAAGTTTAGAGAAAAAAGAATAAAAAGAAATGAACAAAGCCTCCAAGAAATTTGGGACTATGTGAAAAGACCAAACCTACGTCTGATTGGTGTCCCTGAAAATAATGGGGAGAATGGAACCAAGTTGGAAAACACTCTGCAAGATATTATCCAGGAGAACTTCCCCAATCTAGCAAGGCAGGCCAACATTCAGATTCAGGAAATACAGAGAATGCCACAAAGATACTCCTCGAGAACAGCAACTCCAAGACACATAATTGTCAGATTCACCAAAGTTGAAATGAAGGAAAAAATGTTAAGAGCAGCCAGAGAGAAAGGTCGGGTTACCCACAAAGGGAAGCCCATCAGACTAACAGCTGATCTCTCAGCAGAAACTCTACAAGCCAGAAGAGAGTGGGGGCCGATATTCAACATTCTTAAAGAAAAGAATTTTCAACCCAGAATTTCATATCCAGCCAAAC
>NW_026669441.1:0-1104 GCF_009828535.3 Hylobates moloch | reverse complement strand
AGTTATATATATATATATATTATATATATTAAACTTTTTTAATGAGATGTTATATAATATGATATCATATATTATATCATATATATGATATATAATATATATCATATATTATATGTAACATCTCATAAAAAGTTTAATATATATAATATATAACATCTCATAAAATAGTTTAAAATTAAAAATATACATGTGATTCATTAAGATATGTTTCGAATTAAAAGAACATTCTTATTATTCTTATTATTACAGGAAGATTCATAGATGATGAGAGAATAACACATTGTGTTATAATATGTAAATTATATCAATTTTAGTTCAGAAAATTTTATTTCTAAGTTAAATCATTTAAAGAGATATTAGCAAGGAAAACAGTTGAGTTTATAAGAACCACAAAGTCTAAATGTCAGTTATAATAAATAAAATATTTATATAGTAGTTAAAATTGAATTCAAAGACAGATTTCCAAAAGTGGATACCTCAGATACAGGGATAGTACTCTCCGTTTTATTATTATTTGCTTATTATTTTGTCATTGATTTAAGATTTAAAATATATTTCTATATATTGGCTATATCACAGTTTCTCTGAATATTATTTATTTAAACATAGCTTAACTTTAAAAACTATTTTCTTGTTGAAAAGAAATTTGTATTTTAATGTGATATCAGCCTGTTCAAATGTTTATAGTATCTAAGAACCTTCTGACAGCCAAATATTGAAGAATCCTTTTTTTTTTTTTGGCCAGGATATGTTATTATTTAAGTAAACAAACAATGAGCACATTTTTTTTTATAACACTTGATGTTTAACTTCTTTTTTTTTTTTTTTTTTTGAGACGGAATCTCGCTCTGTCGCCCAGGCTGGAGTGCAGTGGCGCAATCTCGGCTCACTGCAAACTCTGCCTCCCGGGTTCACGCCATTCTCCTGCCTCAGCCTCTCCAAGTAGCTGGGACTACAGGCGCCCGCCACCACGCCCGGCTAATTTTTTTTGTATTTTTAGTAGAGACGGGGTTTCACCGTGGTCTCGATCTCCTGACCTCGTGATCCACCCGCCTCAGCCTCCCAAAGTGCTGGGATTACAAGCGTGAGCCACCGCGCCTGGCC
>NW_026669440.1:0-1104 GCF_009828535.3 Hylobates moloch | reverse complement strand
ATGGAATGGAATGGAATAGAATGGAAAAAAGTGCAGCGGTGTGCAGTAGAGTGGAATGGAGAAGGAAGGAAGGGAGTGGAGTGGAGTGGAATGGAGTGGAATGTAATGGAGTGGAATGGAATGGAATGGCATGGAATGTGGTGATTTGCAATGGAATTGAATGGAATGGAATGGAATGAGGTGGATTGGAATGGAATGGAATGGAATGGAATGAAATGGGGTGGAGTGGAATGGAATGGAATTGAATGGATTGGAATGGAGTGGAGGAGATTCGTGGGGAAAAGAATAGAATGGAAGGGAATGGAAGAAAACTGAGTGGAATGGAATGGAATGGAATGGAAAGGAATGGAATGGAATGGAAAGGAATGGAATGGAAAGCAATGGAATGGAATGGAATGGAAAAATTGCAGTGGAGTGCAGTGGAGTGCAATGAGAACAAAGGAAGGGAATGGAGTGGCGTGGAATGGAGTGGAATGTAATGGAGTGGAATGGAATGGAATGGGTTGCATTGGAATGGAGGTGAATGGAAAGGAATGGAATGGAGTAGAGTGGAGAGGAGTGGACTGGAAAAGAGTGGATTTGAATGGAATGGAATGGAAAGGAATGGAATGGAGTGGATTGGAGTGGAGTGGAGTGGATTTCAGTGGAAAAGAATGGAATGGAATGAATGGAATGGAACGGAATGGAATGGAAAGGAATGGAATGGAATGGAATGGAATGCATTGGAATGGAATGGAGCGGTGTGGTCTTGAATGGATGCGAATGGGAAGGTATGCATTGCAGTGGAGTGGAGAGGAGTGGAGTCGAGAAGATTGGAAAAGAATTGAATGATGGAATGGAATGGAAAGGATTGGAGTGAAGTAGAATGGATTCTCTTGGAAAAGAAGGGAACGGAATGGAATGAAATGGAATGGAATGGAATGCAATGGAATGGAATAGAACGGAGTGGAACGCAATGGAAAAAAGTGCAGTGGAGTGCATTGGAGTGGAATGGAGAAGAAAGGAAGGGAGTGGAGTGGAATGTAGTGAAATTTAATGGAATGGAATGGAATGGCACGAATGGACTGGAATTCAGGTGAAAGGGAAGGAATGGAATGCAGTGGA
>NW_026669439.1:0-1104 GCF_009828535.3 Hylobates moloch | reverse complement strand
TACTCTGACCCATGGATCTCCTGGGCGCTGCCAAGCCACAATGGCCGTGGCGCCGCTGTCTGGCCGGGCTGCTGTTTCAGCTGCTGGTGGCTGTGTGTTTCTTCTCCTACCTGCGTGTGTCCCGAGACGATGCCACTGGATCCCCTAGGCCAGGGCTCATGGCGGTGGAACCTGTCACTGGGGCTCCCAGTGGGTCCCGCTGCCAGGATAGCATGGCAGCCCCTGCCCGCCCCACCCTCCTGATCCTGCTGTGGACGTGGCCTTTTAACACACCCATGGCTCTGCCCCGCTGCTCAGAGATGGTGCCCGGCGCGGCCGACTGCAACATCACTGCTGACTCCAATGTGTACCCACAGGCAGACGCGGTCATCGTGCACCACTGGGATATCATGCACACCCCCGGTGCCAACCTCCCGCCCCCCACCAGGCCGCAGGGGCAGCGCTGGATCTGGTTCAGCATGGAGTCCCCCAGCAATTGCCGGCACCTGGAAGCCCTGGACGGATACTTCAATCTCACCATGTCCTACCGCAGCGACTCCGACATCTTCACACCCTACGGCTGGCTGGAGCCATGGTCCGGCCAGCCTGCCCACCCACCGCTCAAGCTCTCGGCCAAGACTGAGCTGGTGGCCTGGGCGGTGTCCAACTGGGAGCCGGACTCGGCCAGGGTGCGCTACTACCAGAGCCTGCAGGCCCATCTCAAGGTGGATGTGTACGGGCGTTCCCACAAGCCCCTGCCCCAGGGGACCATGATGGAGACGCTGTCCTGGTACAAGTTCTACCTGGCCTTCGAGAACTCCTTGCACCCCGACTACATCACCGAGAAGCTGTGGAGGAACGCCCTGGAGGCCTGGGCCGTGCCCGTGGTGCTGGGCCCCAGCAGAAGCAACTACGAGAGGTTCCTGCCGCCCGATGCCTTCATCCACGTGGACGACTTCCAGAGCCCCAAGGACCTGGCCCGATACCTGCAGGAGCTGGACAAGGACCACGCCCGCTACCTGAGCTACTTTCGCTGGCGGGAGACGCTGCGGCCTCGCTCCTTCAGCTGGGCACTGGATTTCTGCAAGGCCTGCTGGAAACTGCAGCAGGAATCCAGGTACCAGA
>NW_026669438.1:0-1104 GCF_009828535.3 Hylobates moloch | reverse complement strand
TACTCTGACCCATGGATCTCCTGGGCGCTGCCAAGCCACAATGGCCGTGGCGCCGCTGTCTGGCCGGGCTGCTGTTTCAGCTGCTGGTGGCTGTGTATTTCTTCTCCTACCTGCGTGTGTCCCGAGACGATGCCACTGGATCCCCTAGGCCAGGGCTCATGGCGGTGGAACCTGTCACTGGGGCTCCCAGTGGGTCCCGCTGCCAGGATAGCATGGCAGCCCCTGCCCGCCCCACCCTCCTGATCCTGCTGTGGACGTGGCCTTTTAACACACCCATGGCTCTGCCCCGCTGCTCAGAGATGGTGCCCGGCGCGGCCGACTGCAACATCACTGCTGACTCCAATGTGTACCCACAGGCAGACGCGGTCATCGTGCACCACTGGGATATCATGCACACCCCCGGTGCCAACCTCCCGCCCCCCACCAGGCCGCAGGGGCAGCGCTGGATCTGGTTCAGCATGGAGTCCCCCAGCAATTGCCGGCACCTGGAAGCCCTGGACGGATACTTCAATCTCACCATGTCCTACCGCAGCGACTCCGACATCTTCACACCCTACGGCTGGCTGGAGCCATGGTCCGGCCAGCCTGCCCACCCACCGCTCAAGCTCTCGGCCAAGACCGAGCTGGTGGCCTGGGCGGTGTCCAACTGGGAGCCGGACTCGGCCAGGGTGCGCTACTACCAGAGCCTGCAGGCCCATCTCAAGGTGGATGTGTACGGGCGTTCCCACAAGCCCCTGCCCCAGGGGACCATGATGGAGACGCTGTCCCGGTACAAGTTCTACCTGGCCTTCGAGAACTCCTTGCACCCCGACTACATCACCGAGAAGCTGTGGAGGAACGCCCTGGAGGCCTGGGCCGTGCCCGTGGTGCTGGGCCCCAGCAGAAGCAACTACGAGAGGTTCCTGCCGCCCGACGCCTTCATCCACGTGGACGACTTCCAGAGCCCCAAGGACCTGGCCCGATACCTGCAGGAGCTGGACAAGGACCACGCCCGCTACCTGAGCTACTTTCGCTGGCGGGAGACGCTGCGGCCTCGCTCCTTCAGCTGGGCACTGGATTTCTGCAAGGCCTGCTGGAAACTGCAGCAGGAATCCAGGTACCAGA
>NW_026669437.1:0-1104 GCF_009828535.3 Hylobates moloch | reverse complement strand
TCAAAACTAAGCTTCAACTCTGTTAGTTGAATGCACAGAACAGAAAGAAGTTTCACAGAACGCCTCTGTGTATTTTCTATTTGACGATATATCTTTTCCCACTATGAGCCCCTTAGCGCTCAATATGTCCCCATGCAGTTTCTACGGAAAGAGTGTTTCATAACTGCTCTATCAAAACTAAGCTTCAACTCTGTTAGTTGAATGCACAGAATAGAAAGAAGTTTCACAGAATGCTTCTGCGTGGTTTTTATTTGAAGATATTCCTTTTTCCACTATAGGACACTTAGTGCTCCGAATGTCCCCTTGCAGTTTCTACAGAAACAGTGTTTCAGAACTGTTCAATCAAAGGTAAGCTTCAACTCTCTTAGTTGAATGCACAGAACAGAAGGATGTTTCACAGAATGCTTCTGTGTGGTTCTTATTTGAAGATATTTCTTTTTCCACTGTAGGCCCCTTAGCGCTCAGAATGTCCCATTGCTGCTTCTACAGAAAGAGTGTTTCATAACTGCTCTATAAATAGTAAGCTTCAACTCTGTTAGTTGAATGCACAGAACAGAAAGAAGTTTCACAGAATGCTTCTGTGTAGTTTTTATTTGAAGATATTCCTTTTTCCACGTTAAGCACCTTAGCGTTCAGAATGTCCTCTTGCAGTTTCTACAGAAAGAGTGTTTCAGAACTTCTCTATCCAAAGTAAGCTTCAACTCTGTTAGTTGAATGCACAGAACAGAACTAAGATTCACAGAATGCTTCTGTGTAGTTTGTATTTGAAGATATTCCTTTTTCCACTATAGGTCCCTTAGTGCTCCGAATGTCCCCTTCCAGTTTCTACTGAAAGAGTGTTTCAGAACTGCTCAATCAAAAGTAAGCTTCAACTCTGTTAGTTGAATGCACAGAACAGACAGAAGTTTCACAGAATGCTTCTGTGTCGTTTTTATTTGAGATATTCCTTTTTGCACTATAAGCCCCTTAGCGCTCAGAATGTCCACTTGCAGTTTCAACAGAAAGAGTGTTTCAGAACTGCTCTATCAAATGTAAGCTTCAACTCTGCTAGTTCAATGCAGAGAACAGAAAGAAGTTTCACAGAATGATTCTGTGTAGCTTCTA
>NW_026669436.1:635-1104 GCF_009828535.3 Hylobates moloch | reverse complement strand
ATACTGATTTAATTTTCTTTGAATATACACCCAGTAGTGGGATTGCTAGATTATGTGGTAAGTCTCTTTTTAATGTTTTTGGAAGTTATATTGTTTTCCATAACAATTGCTCTAATTTACATTTCCACCAACAGAGTATGAACATTCACCTTTCTTCACATCCTTGCCAGCGTTTGTTATTTTTTGACTTTTTCATAAAAGGCATTCTAAGCAGGGTGAGATGATATCTCACTGTGAGTTTTTTCACTTGCATCTGTGTGAAGAGACCACCAAACAGGCTTTGTGTGAGCAATAAAGCTGTTTATTTCACCTGGGTGCAGGCGGGCTGAGTCTGAGAGTCAGTGAAGGGAGATGGGGTAGGGCCATTTTATAGGGTTTGGGTAGGTAAAGGAAAAAGGGGGGGTGTTCTCTGGCAGGCAGGAGTGGGGGTCACAAGGTGCTCAGTAGGGGAGCTTTTGAGCCAGGATGA
>NW_026669436.1:0-625 GCF_009828535.3 Hylobates moloch | reverse complement strand
GTCTATTCAGCTCTCTTATTTTCTAATCCAATTATTTGTATTTTTGCTATTGACTTGAGTTTTCTATAAATTTGGGATATTAACCCCTTATCAAGTGAATAATTTGCAGATATTTTCTCCCATTTTCTAGGTTGTCTGTTCACTCTAGTGATTGTTTCCTATGCAGTGCAGAAGTTTTTATTTGGTGTAATCCCATTTGTTTATTTTTGCTTTTGCTGTGCATGTCTTTCGATGTCTTTTCTAAAAAGTCCTTGCCCAGACTAATGACATATAATATTTCACCTATGTTTTCTTCTACTAGTTTCATAGTTTGAGGTCTTACATTTGAATATTTAATTTATTTTGAGTTGATTTTTGTATATGATGAGAGATAGGGGTCTACTTTCATTCTTTTGTATGTGGATATCCACTTTTCCCAGCACCATTTGTTGAAAAGACTGTCTTTTCCCCATTGAATGTTTGCATCTTTGTCAAAAATAAGTTGTAGGTAAATGTGTGGATTTATACCTGGGCTCTCTGTTTTTGTTCCACTGGTCTATGTGCCTGTTTTTATGGCAATACCATGCTGTTTTAGTTAGGATAGCTTTGTAATATATTTTGAAATTAGATACTGTAATACCTCTAG
>NW_026669435.1:0-1104 GCF_009828535.3 Hylobates moloch | reverse complement strand
TCCAGGTTTCAAAATGGCAGCATCGATGCCATAAAGTCTCCCTTCAACTGAGTCCTGCCAACGGCAGGGGAGTGAAGAAAAGTCGTGGGGACAAACTGCTATCTCCACACGCCACTCTGTCTGCAAATGTAGGGAGGCTGGGGGCCTGTCCCCAGGAAGACAGAGTCATAACCCAGTAACAAAGAAGCATGTTTCTGACACAGGGGTGTCTATGTCTATCCTAATTCCTCCCTCACCACCATTACCAGAGCATGTTCCTTGTGTCAGATAAACGGAGAGAAAGAGAAGCATGAAAAGCCCATTGTCCACACATGAGTCGCAGCTACTCTTAAGAGAATGGTCTCCAGGCTTTTCATGTGCTGTCTCCGATTCTCAGAAATCTGCAAGATCAGTGTGAGCACCCTGCTCCAAATCTAAGAAAACAGAGGCTCCTAGAGGAAGAAGAAATTTCACCTAGCATCACACAGCTTGCAAGAAGCAGAGTGGAAGTCGATTCCAGCTCTGCATGCAAGACCCTCTCATCCCGCTTCTGCTTCCCTTCTTGACAAAGGGTCTTCCTTACTTTGGAGGTGCCATCCATGGACACAAAGAGCTCTAGGCAGGTGGGGATTCCTGAAGAGCTTCAGGGGAACTGGGAGAGGGTTTTCTGACAGAATAATCCTACATACAGATATTAGTTTGGCATGGTTATCATATTTCTTTAACTGCTAGGCAATACCAAATTTTAAATGCACTATGACATAAAGAATAATTTTGTCCATGGAAAAATGAGGTGGGAATTCTCTACAGAAACAGTTTAAAAATGTGTTTGATTTCAAGTGTACAAGTCCCATCATGTGTGATCAAAGGATTCAGCAGCTGTCGAAGATACAGAGGCCACATGAGAACCAGCTTAGCTGAGCATCATTTAAGGCCTTCATTGGGAATTGTCCCTGTAGGTAATGAGTGACATTCACTCTCCACTACCTCACAGCCAGGGCACATTTTCTATTAAAATATGGAACCTCTGACACTTAGAATATTAGATCAAGGGCAACACTGGGTGAGGGTGGGGCCATTTTTGCTCAACACAGTTAACAACAGAGATGGGACTGTGATGAATTA
>NW_026669434.1:0-1104 GCF_009828535.3 Hylobates moloch | reverse complement strand
CACCCCATAACAGTCCCCAGAGTGTGATGTTCCCCTTCCTGTGTCCACGTGTTCTGTCTCTCTCTGTTGCTCTGGCTGGAGTCAGTGGTGTGATCATAGCTCACTGCAGACTCCAAGTCCTAGGCTCAAGCGATACTTTTGCCTCCGCCTCTCAAGTAGCTCGGACTACAGGCACGCACCACCATCCCCGGCTAATTTTTTTACAGAGATGGGTCCCACCGTGTTGCTTGACTGGTCTCAGCCTCCTTAGGTCAAGGGATCCTCCCACCTAGACTTCCGAAAGCACTGAGATTACAGGTGTCAGCCACCATGCGTTTTTTGATTTCTTCAATTAATTTTACTTATACACTTGATTACACAAGATTAATTTTGTGTACATAATGAATCTCTTTTGAGGTTTAAGTTACTGATTAATTAGAGTACCACTTAACAAGCGTGTCATCCCAGCACTTTGGGAGGCTGAGGTGGGCGGCTCACCTGAGGTCAGGCATGAGCCACCGTGCCCGGCTTACACACATTCTTTTCACTCCTGCTTGCAGATCTCTGTTCCCTTCTAATTCCAGTGGAACCACTTTCACTTAGTATCAAAATATCCAGATCCACTCATCAAAGCGTAAATAATCCTTCAGCAAATTACCTTTGCAAATCTATTTTTATGTAATACTTCCTTAACTTCTTCTTACCTACATCGAGTAGTCATTTTACAAGGCAGAATTTTTTCTATTTTATATAGAACTGAGGCAGTATTTGAAAAACATCTCAAAACACTCTTCAGGAAGGACTGGCATCTAAAACACCAGTTCCAATATATATTTTAGTAACATTTTAAAGGACAGATGGTTTTCAAAATTTTATTATAATTTAAAAAAATGTAACCTCCCTCTCTGAGTTCATGTTTATGGAAAACTAATATTTCATAAATGCCAAGTTACTATGATGTATTATCTAAATGCTGCCCCTGCCATCCTATAAATATAAAAATCATAACCTTCTAACTAACTTTGGTATTAGTCAACAACTGTGCTGATGAAAAGTAAAATCAATTCATTTAAAAAATATTTTCCATGAAAAAAAAAACAAGTAACTTGTAAGCAGTATGGTAGA
>NW_026669433.1:0-1104 GCF_009828535.3 Hylobates moloch | reverse complement strand
GAGCCAAAGGGACCGGGTTATGCTGTGTGCAGGGGAGGTGGCCTCAGCGGTACCTCCCGGGTGGCGGGGTGAGGGTGGGGTGTAGTTTCTGGAAACCCCTCGTCCCCTCTGGCAGGCATCCCTGAATGTGGCTTGGATTCGTGCACAGGCCCGGTCTCGCAGGTTTTCTGGTGCGCTTGGCTTTTCCTCAGCTGTGTGGCGGAGGTCTCCCGTGACCCCCGGGCGCACGGCTGGACATCACTGTCCGTCTCGCCATCGCCGCCTACGGCGTCAAAGACACCCGCTCACTCCATCTGCTCTTGGCGAAGGTCGGTGCCACGTGTGGTCACACTGGCTCCATCTCGGCCTCGCCTGTGTCTGTCTTTGCACGTGTCGCGGGAAGCCGTGTCGAGGTGCCGGAGCCCCCGGGCCATGGACATGAAGGCAGGCCACTGCTCCACCCAGGAAGGAGGGAGGCAGTGGGCTCCTGGGTTAGTACATTTTCCGCCGACAGCGCGCCTTGCGGCCCTGGGGATGTTTCTGTGACCCAGCGAGACCCTTCCCGCCTCAATGTATTGGAACCCCATTCCCGATCACCCGGTGGGATCCATCATCGGATCCGAAGAGGACTCCGCACAGCCCAGCCGGCACCCCGAGGCTCCTCCTCCACCGGGAACCCAAGCGGAAGACCGATCAAGGAGTTCCTGACGACAGGACTCCTACGGGTCCTAGCTGGGTTCTCCGCCAGGCCCCTCTGGCAGTCCTCCTCCCCCCACGCCGCCTCGGGCTGTTCCGCCTCGGGCTGTGCCGCCCCAGTCCCCGCAGCCTGCCGCGCATCCGCCATTTCTTAAAGGGTCCGCAGCCTGACTCTCCGGAGCAAGCCGCGAGTCGGCCTCTCCAGTGCGCATGCGCGAGGCCCGAGCCGCCGCTTGGGTCACAGTGACCGCCCCCGTTGCCCGGGGATGGGTCCCTGAGACCGGGCGCAGTAGGAGCCCTGTGCGATCGTGCGTCGGAGTCGGGGCTGAGACCAGTCCTGGCCAGGGCGTTCGCAGGAGGGTGTTCGGAGCCCGGGATTCGCGGAGGGTCGAGCAGCAGAGGAAGAAGCCTCAGGAGGAAGAAACCTCA
>NW_026669432.1:0-1104 GCF_009828535.3 Hylobates moloch | reverse complement strand
GTATTTTTAGTAGAGACGGGGTTTCACCGTGGTCTCGATCTCCTGACCTCGTGATCCGCCCGCCTCAGCCTCCCAAAGTGCTGGGATTACAAGCGTGAGCCACCGCGCCCGGCTATGATAAACTCTTGTTTGTTTGATGACATTGTATTTTTTGCGCAATGGGAGACTCCTGTGGTTCCCGGGCCAGCACGCTGTTGTATGTTCTGCTGGGTGGGTTTATGAGAATTGACAACAGTGTGCAAACACATTGGGCAATGCAGGGCTTTATACAGGGACGTGTTCCATTGTCAAGCTTTTATTGACTTTACCACTTGGGTCAAAACATGGGAGGGGCCGGGTGTGGTGGCTCATGCCTGTAATCCCATCAATTTGGGAGGCCGAGGCAGGCAGATCACCTCAGGTCGGGAGTTCAAGACCAACCTGATCAACATGGTGAAACCCTGTCTCTACTAAAAACACAAAATTAGCTGGGCGTGGTGGCACATGCCTGTAATCCCAGCTACTCAGGAGGCTGAGGCAGGAGAATTGCTTGAACCCAGGACGCAGAGGTTGCAGTCAGCCGAGATCGTGGCCATTGTACTCCAGCCTGGACAACAAGAGCGAAACTCAGTCTCAAAAAAAAAAAAGAGGGTTTGGCGTGGTGGCTCACGCCTGTAATCCCAGCACTTTGGGAGGCTGAGGTGGGAGGATCGCTTGAGCCTAGGAGTTTGAGACCAACCTGGGCAACATGAAGAAACCTCATCTCCACAAAAAAATACAAAAATTAGCCAAGCGTGGTGGCATGCACCTGTAGCCTCAGCTACTTGGGAGGTTGAGGTGGGAGGATCACTTGAACTTGGGAGGCAAAAGTTGTAGTGAGCCGAGATGAGATGGCGCCGCTGCACTCCAGCCTCAGCAGCAGAGTGAAACCTTGTATCCAAACAAACAAACAACGATGTGTTAGCAATAAAGTGACAGTCTACAGAGGGAACATGTACTTAAACACATTGGTGAAAATGACTGCAGGAATTTTACTTTAGATTCCGAGTTATTGTCGCTTTGAGATATGTAGTCATGTTCAGTGGATAAAATGCTATGAGGACAATGGCAGTGAAAAGTCCTTCT
>NW_026669431.1:455-1104 GCF_009828535.3 Hylobates moloch | reverse complement strand
GGCTCAGGCGGGTCCCCGAAGGACACGCAAGCAAAACCCTCTGCCTAGGAGGGGTCATCCCAGGGCAATAGCTGGGGCTCAGGCCCAGCCTCATGGGCAGACTGGGCCAGGACCTGACTTGAGAGGGCTCAGGGAAGCCTCAAGCGCTGGGCAAGCCCCTCTCTCCAGGAGCCACATCTCCACTCATATGAGTGCCCCCCATGAGGAGCTGCAAGACCTTGCCTGACCCAGCGTCCTGGAGGGCCCAGGCGACGCTCATGGGGAAGGTCACTGACTTTGGGGACTGAAACGCCAATGGGCACAGCTCGAGCCACCAGCCCCAGCCTGGAAGGGCCAGGTTCTCCCACGCCTGCTGTCTCCACAGATCTCTCTCGGGCTGACCCTGCGCCTGTGGGACGTTTACCTGCTACAAGGGAAACAAGCATTGATGCCCATGACCACCATGACCACCATTGCGTTCCAGGTGCAGAAGAGTAAGTCTACGTGTGCCCAGTGGGGCCTGGGGAGCCTCGGGGTCAGACCCCGACTGGCCCGAGGGCAGCTTCCTCACACTGTCCTCACGATCCCCTGTTCTGGCTCACAGGGAGGTCTGGCCAGGTGGGCCGGGAAGGGCACTGTGACAGCGAGCCCATCCCCCACATGACCCAGA
>NW_026669431.1:0-355 GCF_009828535.3 Hylobates moloch | reverse complement strand
GAGCCAGTTCTGCCGTCACTGGGCCAGGAATGATGACACGGTGCTCAAGCACCTCAGAGCCTCTATGAACAAATGAGCGGGGAAGCAAGGGGACCTGCCATTCCCAGGTGGGCTCCAGTGCCGTGTCCCCTCCCATGTCACCCTCTGGGGCAGTCAACAGTGGGGGAGGGCCCGGGACTTACAACCCTACTACCTGGGCCTTCCTCTTCACCTTTTCTTCCTCCTCTTCCTCCTGGACTCTAAGAAAGTACAGCAGGCCCACCGGTCCTCAGGGCAGGCACTCAGTGCCTGTGAACTGGACGTGTTGTGCACGCAGGAGGGGGATGTGGGCAAGACCCTCCCTCGAGCCCCCCCC
>NW_026669430.1:0-1104 GCF_009828535.3 Hylobates moloch | reverse complement strand
AGTGGAAAAAGGAATATCTTCAAATAAAAACTACACAGAAACGATCTTTGAAACTTCTTTCTGTTCTGTGCATTCAACTCACAGAGTTGAAGCGTACGTTTGATAGAGCAGTTATGAAACACTCTTTCTGTAGAAACTGCAAGCGGACATTCTGAGCGCTAACGGGACTACTGTGGAAAAAGGAATATCTTCAAATAAAAACTACTCAGAAGCATTCTGTGAAACTTCTTTCTGTTCTGTGCATTCAACTAACAGAGTTGAAGCTTACTTTTGATGGTGCAGTTCTGAAACACTGTTTCTGTAGAAACTGGAAGGGGACATTCGGAGTACTAAGGGGCCTATAGTGGAAAAAGGAATATCTTCAAATAAAAACTACAAAGAAGCATTCTGTAAATCTTATTTCTGTTCTTTTCATTCAACTAACAGAGTTGAAGCTTACTTTTGATAGAGCAGTTTTGAAACACTGTTTCTGTAGAAACTGCAAGAGGACATTCTGAGCGCAAAGGTGCTTATAGTGGAAAAAGGAATATCTTCAAATAAAAACTACACAGAAGCATTCTGTGAAACTTCTTTCTCTTCTGTGCATTCAACTAACAGAGTTGAAGCTTAGTTTTGATACAGCAGTTATGAAACACTCTTTCTGTAGAAACAGCAAGGGGACAATCTGAGCGCTAATGGGCCTACAGTGGAAAAAGGAATATCTTCAAATACAAACTACACAGAAACGTTCTGTGAAACTTCTTCCTGTTCTGTGCATTCAACTCACAGAGTTGAAGCTTACGTTTGATAGAGCAGTTATGAAACACTCTTTCTGTAGAAACTGCAAGCGGACATTCTGGGCGCTAAGGGGCCTATAGTGGAAAAAGGAATATCTTCAAATAAAAACTACTCAGACGCATTCTGTGAAACTGCTTTCTGTTATGTGCATTCAACTAACAGAGTTGAAGCTTACTTTTGATAGAGCATTTCTGAAACACTCTTACTGTAGAAACTGCAAAGGGACATTCGGAGCGCTAAGGGGCCTAGAGTGAAAAAAGGTATATCTTGAAATAGAAGCTACACAGAATGATTCTGTGTAGCTTCTATTTCAAGATATACCTTTTT
>NW_026669429.1:751-1104 GCF_009828535.3 Hylobates moloch | reverse complement strand
TCAGAACTGCTCAATCAAAAGTAAGATTCATCTCTGTTAGATGAATGCAAAGAACAGAAAGAAGTTTCACAGAATGCTTCTGTGTAGTTCTTTATTTGTGGATATTCCTTTTTCCACTATAGGCCCATTACCGGTCCGAATGTCCAGTTGCAGTTTCTACAGAAAGAGTGTTTGAGAACTGCTCAATCAAAACTAAGCTTGAACTCTGTTAGTTGAATGCACACATTAGTAGGAATTTTCACAGAATGCTTCTGTGTTGTTTTTATTTGAAGATATTCCTTTTTCCACAACATGTCCCTTAGCGCTCCGAATGACCACTTGCAGTTTCTACAGAAAGAGTGTTTCAGAACTGA
>NW_026669429.1:0-651 GCF_009828535.3 Hylobates moloch | reverse complement strand
AGAAAGAAGTTTCACAGAATGCTTCTCTGTTGTTTTTATTTGAAGAAATTCCTGTTTCCACTATACGCCCCTTAACGCTGTAAATTTCCACTTGCAGTTTCTACAGAAAGAGTGTTTCAGAACTGTTCAATCAAAAGTAAGCTTCAACTCTTTTAGTTGAATGCACAGAACAGAAAGAAGTTTCACAGAATGCTTCTCTGTTGTTTTTATTTGAAGATATTCCTGTTTCCACTATACGCCCTTTAACGCTGTGAATTTCCACTTGCAGTTTCTACAGAAAGAGTGTTTCAGAACTGCTCCGTCAAAAGTAAGCTTCAAATCTGTTAGTTGAATGCACAGAACTGAACGAAGTTTCGCAGGATGATTCTGTGTGGTTTTTATTTGAAAATATTCCTTTCTCCACTATGGGTCCCTTAGCGCTCCAAATGTCCACTTGCAGTTTTTACAGAAAGAGTGTTTCAGAACCGCTCAATCAAAAGTAATGTTCAATTCTCTTAGTTGAATGCAGACAACAGAAAGCAGTTTCGCAGAATGCTTCTGTGTAGTTTTTATTTGAAGATATTCCTTATTGCACTATAGGCACCTTAGCGCTCTTAATGTCCACTTGCAGTTTCTACAGAAAGAATGCTTCAGAACTGCTCCATCAAAAAC
>NW_026669428.1:0-1104 GCF_009828535.3 Hylobates moloch | reverse complement strand
AGAAGAGCTAACTATCCTAAATATATATGCACCCAACACAGGAGCACCCAGATTCATAAAGCAAGTCCTCAGTGACCTACAAAGGGACTTAAACTCCCACACAATAATAATGGGAGATTTTAACACCCCACTGTCAGCATTAGACAGATCAACGAGACAGAAAGTTAACAAGGATATCCAGGAATTGAACTCAGCTCTACATAAAGTGGACCTAATAGACATCTACAGAACTCTCCACCCCAAGTCAACAGAATATACAATTTTTTCAGCACCACACCACACCTATTCCAAAATTGACCACATAGTTGGAAGTAAAGCTCTCCTCAGCAAATGTAAAAGAACAGAAATTATAACAAACTGTCTCTCAGACCACAGTGCAATCAAACTAGAACTCAGGATTAAGAAACTCACTCAAAACCGCTCAACTACATGGAAACTGAACAACCTGCTCCTGAATGACTATTGGGTACATAATGAAATGAAGGCAGAAATAAAGATGTTCTTTGAAACCAACGAGAATAAAGACACAACATACCAGAATCTCTGGGACACATTCAAAGCAGTGTGTAGAGGGAAATTTATAGCACTAAATGCCCACAAGAGAAAGCAGGAAAGATCCAAAATTGACACCCTAACATCACAATTAAAAGAACTAGAAAAGCAAGAGCAAACACATTCAAAAGCTAGCAGAAGGCTAGAAATAACTAAAATCAGAGCAGAACTGAAGGAAATAGAGACACAAAAAACCCTTCAAAAAATTAATGAATCCAGGAGCTGGTTTTTTGAAAAGATCAACAAAATTGATGGACCGCTAGCAAGACTAATAAAGAAGAAAAGAGAGAAGAATCAAATAGATGCAATAAAAAACGAAAAAGGGGATATCACCACCGATCCCACAGAAATACAATCTACCATCAGAGAATACTACAAACACCTCTATGCAAATAAACTAGAAAATCTAGAAGAAATGGATAAATTCCTCGACAAATACACCCTCCCAAGACTAAACCAGGAAGAAGTTGAATCTCTGAATAGACCAATAACAGGTTCTGAAATTGTGGCAATAATCAATAGCTTACCAACCAAAAAGAGTCCAGGACCTGA
>NW_026669427.1:0-1105 GCF_009828535.3 Hylobates moloch | reverse complement strand
CATTTATTTCACTTATGCTATGTCCCAGATGTTTTACTAAACACTAGTGAAAAAATGATAAATAATACTAGTCAAGATCCTCAGTATTCCAGATTGACAAGTACATTGGATATTATGGTAAAATGTACTAAATGCAATGACAGAGTTATTAAAAAAATTATGGGTGCAAGAGAAGGCGCAGCTAACTTATCCTTAGTGCTTTAAAAAGAAGAAAGTCTTCCTGGATGAATCAGTATCTGTAAAGATTCTTAAAGGATATGTAATTTTAGGTAAGAAATCATGTTAGAAAGGACATTCTAGGCAAGACAATAGCATGGAAAAAACACCCTGAAATAAATCTATTTATGAAATACAAAACGGATTACTGAAGCAAAAAATCATAGAGCCAAAGATGAGTAATGAATGAAGAAAAGTAGACAAGGCTGTGTTTGTACCATTAAGACTTTGGGCTCTGCTGAAAGTGACAGGGAGGCCATAAAGATTTCTCAGTAGAGGCCGGGCGTGGTGGCTCATGCCTGTAATCCTAGCACTTTGGGATGCCGAGGCGGGCGGATTTCCTGAGGTCAGGAGTTTGAGATCAATCTGGCCAACATGGTGAAACCCCGTCTCTACTAAAAGTACAAAAAAATTAGCCGGGTGTGGTGGCATGCGTCTGTAATCCCAGCTACTTGGGAGGCCAAGGCAGGGGAACTGCTTGAACCAGGGAGGTGAAGGTTGCAGTGAGCCAAGATCGCGCTACCACACTCCAGTCTGGGTGACAGAGTGAGACTCTGTCTCAAAAAAAAAAAAAAATTTCTCAGTAGAATGGCATAGTTGCATAAACTCTTCCCAATAGTAAGTTATATAGATTCTATGGTAGTGTGCTAGCAACAATATTTAAATAAAAGTTATTAATCATTTGATAACACAAGATCAATTCCGTATGCATGATTTCATCAGACCACATCTGGAATGCTTTTATTATTTATAGGAAATATATTTTAGAAAAAATATTTTGAATCTGACAATATCCAAAAAGTATCCAAGATTATGAAACATTCAGAAAACCATTTCTCGGGAAAAAAAAAAAAAAGTACTTTCTGTCTTCAAATTTCAAACAGCTGTC
>NW_026669426.1:0-1105 GCF_009828535.3 Hylobates moloch | reverse complement strand
TGGAGTGGAATGGAAGGCAATGCAATGGGTTTGAATGGAATGGACTGGAATGGAGTGGAATGGAATGGAGGGAAAAGGTATGGAATGGAATGGAATGTAGTGAATCGGAGTGGAGTGGAGATGAATGTAGTGAGGTCAGTGGGCTGGAGTGGAATGGAGTGTATGCAATGGGATTTAACGGAACGTTATGTAGTAGAGTGCAGGGGAGCTGAGTGGAGTGGTGTTGAATGGAGTCTAATGGAATGGGATGGAATGGAGTGCAATGGAGTGGAGTGGAGTGGAGTTTAGTGGAATGGACTGGAATGCATTGCAATGGAATGGAATAGAATGGCGTGGATTGGAGTGGAATGGACTGGAACGCAATGGGATGGAGTGGAATAGAACAGAACGGAATGGTATGGAATGGAGTGCAATGGAGTGGAGCGGGTTGGAGTTGAATAGAGTGGAGTGGAGTGCAATGGATTTGAATTCAATTGGATGGAATGGAATCAAGTGGAGTGCAGTGGAGGGAAGATGAATGGAGTGTAATGGAATCGGATGGAATGGAATGGAGTGGTTTGGAATGGAATGGAATGGAGGGAAATTGTATTGAATGGAATGGAATGGAGTGAACCGAAGTGGAATGGAGATGAGGATAGTGGCGTCAGTGGAGTGGACTGGGATAGAGTGTAATGGAGTGGGATGGAATGGAACGTTATGTAGTAGAGTGTAAGGTAGGGGAGTGGAGTGGTTTGGAGTGTAGTGGAATGGAATGGGATGGAATGGAATGGAATGGAGTGGAGTGGAATGAAGTGGAATGGACTGGAATGCAATGGGATGGAAAGGAGTGGACTGGAATGGAATGGAATGGATTAGAGTGGAGTGGAATGGACAGGAATGCAATGGGATGGAATGCAAGGGAATAGAATGGAATGGAATGGAGTGGAACGGAATGGAAGGGAAGGGAAAGGAATGGAATGGAATGGAGTGGAACGGAATGGAAGGGAAGGGAAAGGAATGGAATGCATAGGAATTGAAAGGAATGGAATGGATTGGAACGGAATGGAAGGGAAGGGAAAGGAATGGAATGGAATGGAGTGGAACGGAATGGAAGGGAAGGGAAAGG
>NW_026669425.1:0-1105 GCF_009828535.3 Hylobates moloch | reverse complement strand
AAAAAGAACAATTGACAGATGAACTATAAATATGTAGACATAGGTATGTGACCACAGGTATGTGACAGACATTTTCTTAGACATGAATAACTTGAACCTGTCCATTTAAATGAATCAACTGATACCCTTTGTTGCCAGTGATACCATTAAATATTTCAAGCAAAAATTAGGATTTTGAAAAGCTTCTACCCAGCACCAAGAGCTTGACAGCTTCCCAATACTTACAGACTTCTTGTGAGAGACTGGTGGTGGTATTAACAAATGTGATTTATATTTTATGTTATACGAACTAGGTCAACATTTGAAAGCTCTGGCCGGGCACAGTGGCTCATGCCTGTAATCCCAGCACTTTGGGAGGCCGAGGTGGGTGGATGACCTAAGGTCAGAAGTTCAAGTTCAGGAGTTCAGCCTGACCAACACAGTGAAACTCCACCTCTACTAAAGATACAAAAATTAGCCAGGTGTGGTGGGGCATGCCTGTAATCCCATCTACTCGGGAGGCTGAGGCAGGAGAATCGCTTAAACTCAGGAGGCGGAGGTTGCAGTGAGCCGAGATTGCGCCACTGCACTCTAGCCTGGGCAACAAGAGCAAAACTCCATCTCAATAATAATAATAATAATAATAATAGTTCATACTCAAATGCTCATCTCAGGTACTGTGTGACAGGGCAGGGGTCGCTTCTAACCAGCCCAATCCAAGAGAGCCCCTCCAACCACAGCCCCAGGTTAGGTGCCACCCGCCCAGTATGGCCTAGGCCAGCATCCAGATTGGGCCCTCAAGGACAGGACCAGTGTCCTCTCTGTCTTCCTCCCCACTGGCCACACAGAAGGGAGGGTGCAGTCAACTGTGGAGCAGACAGGATTTGGGGTTCCGCAGAGCCACACAGCTGCGTGACCCTGTACCTTTCCAGAGGGAAGGTCTGGCCAGGATAAAAGGGAGTTAGAGGCCCTTGGAGAGAGTGGGTGGTCCCAGAACCTCCTCACAAAAATGGACATTTGTAAAGCAGTGAAAGTTAAATAAATAAATAAGGTGGGTCCTCATTTGGCTCTGCCTTTATTTTAACTTGCTTTGAGGATGAAAGAGTCAAACCCTGGGGAGTGACCA
>NW_026669424.1:0-1105 GCF_009828535.3 Hylobates moloch | reverse complement strand
TGAAGCTTACTTTTGATAGAGCAGTTCTGAAACACTCTTTCTGTTGAAACTGCAAGCGGAAATTCTGAGCGCTAAGGGGCTTATAGTGGAAAAGGGAATATCTTCAAATTAAAACTTCACAGAAACATTCTGTGAAACTTCTTTCTGTTCTGTGCATTCAACTAACAGAGGTCAAGCTTACTTTTGATTGAGCAGTTCTGAAACACTCTTTCTGTAGAAACTGGAAGGGGACATTACGAGCACTAAGGGGACTATAGTGGAAAAAGGAATATCTTCAAATAAAAACTACACAGAAGCATTCTGTGAATGTTTTTCTGTTCTGTGCATTCAGCTAACAGAGTTGAAGCTTTGTTTTGATAGAGCAGTTATGAAACACTCTTTCTGTAGAAACTGCAAGGGGACATTCAGAGCGCTAAGGGGCCTACAGTGGAAAAAGTAATATCTTCAAATAAAAACTACTCAGAAGCATTCTGTGAAACTTCATTCTGTTCTGTGATTCAACAGACAGAGTTGAAGCTTACTTTTAATTGAGCAGTTCTCAAACGCTGTTTCTGAAGAAACTGCAAGGGGACATTCTGAGCACTGAGGGGCCTATAGTGGAAAAAGTAATATCTTCAAATAAAAACTACACAGAAACATTCTGTGAAACTTCTTTCTGTTCTGTGCATTCAACAAACTGATTTGAAGCTTACCTTTGATTGGACAGTTCTGAAACGCTGTTTCTGTAGAAACTGCAAGGAGACATTCGGAGGACTGAGGGGCCTACAGTGGAAAAAGGAATATCTTCAAATAAAAACTACACAGAAGCCTTCTGTGAAAATTCGTTCGGTTCTGTGCATTCAACTAGCAGAGTTGAAGCTTACCTTTGATAGAGCAGTTCTGAAACACTCTTTCTGTACAAACTGCAAGTGGACATTCTGAGCGCTATGGGGCTTACAGTGGAAAAAGGAATATCTTCAAATAGAAACTACACAGAAGCATTCTGTGAAACTTCTTTCTGTTCTGTGCATTCAACTCACACAGATGAAGCTTTCTTTTGATAGAGCAGTTCTGAAACACTCTTTCTGTAGACTGCAAGGGGACATTCTGAGCGCTAAGGGGCCTA
>NW_026669423.1:0-1105 GCF_009828535.3 Hylobates moloch | reverse complement strand
TCACTAGCAAACCCATTCCCAAACACACAGACACACACGGGCGCACGGGCGGGAACACAAGCATACACACAGACACACAAAGACACAGACAGTTTGAAGAAGAGCAAGGGACAGAGAGATGGAAAGATAGAAACGGAAGGAGAGAGAGAAACAGCGACAGAGGAGAGAAAGGGAGAGGGTGAGGGAGCTAGAGAGGGAGAGCAAGAGAGCCTTGGAGAGGAGGCTCTGCTCTGGTAGACAGGGGCCCCTTTGGCCAGGGTAGGGTGGAGGATGCCTGGGCCAGGCTAGAACAGGGGGGCAGGGCCACCCACTCAGGAAAACCAAGGGAGCTCTGAGACGTGTTTTTACTTGGATTGGTTGGTTGCTTTGGGGGTGCGTTTCGTAGTGTCATTCCTTTGCTGGCTCCTCCCTGTCCTCTTGGTGCTGTGGGCCCTGAAATTTGTCGAGTGCGCCCGTCCCTGTGGCGGGAGCAGTGGCGCCGAGCGTGCCCATGGGCCGAGGCTTGGGTTTCTCTCGTGTTCGTAGTGGTATGGCCGTAGATAATGGCAGTGGCATCTGGCTGGTCCAAGAGCCCGGTCCAGCTATGCCCGCCTGATTCCAGGCCTCACCACCAACCCGGGGTGGCGAAGCTGGGATCAGGCACCCCAGAGCCCCTTGCCCGCGGCCGGGCTGCTCTCCCCTTCTATACGCCCAAGCACCACCAGTCGCCACGCTGTGCTTTCCGCAGGCCTCCTAGAGCGTCCTGCTGTCGCCGGCGGCCAGACCACGCGCGGGCCCGCCGAGGCACCAGAGTCCTCCATCCCCTGCCAGGGATCTGGACTCTCCAGGAGGCCTCCCTTTAGCTGACACTCCAGGCCTTCCCCTGGTTCTCGAGTTCCGGAGCTTCCAACACTTGGGGCCTACTCAGGATGGGGTGTGCTCACAGGCATCAGAGCCCAGGGCCCATGGTCCTGGGATCCCCTCTGGTCCTCCACCTTGCCACGGAAAATTTATTTTCGATTCTTCCCCGCCCCTCCTGCAAGGCCCCCTCTTGCCCCACACACCCAGAGAAGCCAGATCTGCCCAGGGGCGAACAGCCGGCCCAGCCCCGGGGGCCCTTTTTCTC
>NW_026669422.1:0-1105 GCF_009828535.3 Hylobates moloch | reverse complement strand
ATCCTATGGGCCTTTTTAAAAGTTGTCTGTGCTTTCTCTTGAGCTTTTTTTGTGGTGTCTTATTTCCTTGTTTGCTTGGTTGTTTTTAATTTGGCAATGGAAGTTGTGTATACAAATTGTTACAAATAATTTTTTTTTTGAGATGGAGTCTCGCTTTGTTCCCCAAGCTGGAGTGCAATGACGTGATCTCGGCTCACTGCAACCTCTGCATCCCAGGGTTCAATTCTCCTACCTCAGCCTCTCAAGTAGCTGGGATTACAGGCAGGTGCCAGCATGCCTGGCTAATTTTTGTATTTTTAGTAGAGATGAGTTTTCACCATGTTGGTCAGGCTGGTGTCAAACTCCTGACCTCCTGATCTGCCCATCTCAGCCTCCGAAAGTGCTGGGATTACAGGTGTGAGCCACTGCACCCAGCCAGAAATAATTTTTAAAAATAATTTCGAGCCCCAGCATGATGGCTCATGTTTGTAATCCCATCACTTTGGGAGGCTGAGGCGGGCAGATTGCTTGAGCCTAGGAGTTCAAGATCAGCCTGTGCAACATGGTGAAACCCCATCTCTACAAAAAAAAAAAAATTAGCTGGGTGTGGTGGTGTGTGCCTGTAGTCCCAGCTGTTTGGGACGCTGAGGTGGGAGGCTCACTTGAGCCTGGGTGATCGAGGCTGCAGTGAGCCATGATCCTGAGACTGCACTCCAGCCTGGGCAACAGAGTGAGATGCTGTCTCAGATAAATAAATAAATAAAAATAAAATAATTTGAGGCCTAGGGGTCTGAAATTCTGAGATCTCCTTAATGCATTTGAGTGACTGAGATGATTTGAAGCTGGATCCAGTGCTCCTGAGGGCTGCTCTATTTCTGGTTGACTGTGACTCTTAGAGTGAGAAACCTGCACCCCACGTGCGGGGCATTATGGCATCCCCTCCCTCAGCCACATGAGTAGGTCCACAGCACTGCTCTAGACCAGGTGTGGGGGCTCACGCCTATAGTCCCAGCTACTCAGGAGACTGAGGCAGGAGGATTGCTTCAGGCCAGGAATTTGAGACCAGCCAGAACAATATATTAGGTTGGTACAAAAGTAATTGTGGTTTTTGCCATTAAAAGTAATG
>NW_026669421.1:0-1105 GCF_009828535.3 Hylobates moloch | reverse complement strand
AGGTTTGAGGCACGTCTTGGAAAGGGAAACATCTTCATATACAAATTAGACAGATGCATTCTTTTTTTTGAGACAGAGTCTCACTCTGTCACCCAGGCTGGAGTGCAGTGGCACAGTCTCCGCTCACTGCAAGCTCTGCCTCCCAGGTTCACGCCATTCTCTTGCCTCAGCCTCTCCAAGTAGCTGGGACTACAGGCACCCACTACCACGCCCGGCTAATTTTTTGTATTTTTAGTAGAGATGGGGTTTCACTCTGGTCTGGATCTCCTGACCTCGTGATCCACCCACCTCGGCCTCCCAACATGCTGGGATTACAAGTGTGAGCCACCGTGCCCAGCCAACAGATACATTCTTACAAACTTCTTTATGATGAGTGCATTAATGTCACAGAGTTGAACCTTACTTTTGATTGAGCAGTTTTTAAACACTCTTGTAGAATCTGCAAGTTGACATTTGGAGTAACTTGAGGCCTATGGTGGAAAAAGAAATATCTTCCCATAAAAACTACACAGAAGTATTCTGACAAACTTCTTTGTGATGTGTGCATTCATCTCAGAGAGTCACACCTTACTTTTGTTGGAGGAGCTTTGAAACACTCCTTTTGTAGAATCTGCAATTGGACATTTTGAGCGCTTTGAGGCCTACAGTGGAAATGGAAATGTCTTCATATAAAAACTAGACAGAAGCATTCTGACAAACGCCTTTGTGATACGTGCATTCTTCTCAAAGATTTGAACTTTACTTTTGATAGAGCAGTTTTGAAACTCTCTTTTTGTATTATCTGCAAGGGGACATTTGGAACATTTTGAGGCCTATCGTTTGAAGGGAAATATCTTCATATAAAAACTAGACAGAAGAATTCTGACAAAATTCTTTATGACATGTGTATTAATGTCACAGAGTTGAACCTTACTTTTGATTGAACAGTTTTGAAACACTCTTTTTGTAGAATCTGCCAGTGGACATTTGGAGAGCTTTGAGGTCTATGGTGGAAAAAGAAATATCTTCATATAAAAACTACACAGAAGTATTCTGACAAACTTCTTTGTGATGTGTGCATTCATCTCACAGAGTTGAACCTTACTTTTGATAGAGCAGCTTTGAA
>NW_026669420.1:0-1106 GCF_009828535.3 Hylobates moloch | reverse complement strand
AACCTTACTTTTGATTGAGGAGTTCTGAAACACTCTTTCTGTAGAAAATGCAAGTGGACATTCGGAGCGCTAAGAGGCCTATAGTGAAAAAAGTAATATCTTCAAATAAAAACTACTCAGAAGCATTTTTGAAAATTCTTTCTGCTCTGTGCATTGAACTAACAGAGTTGAACCTTACTTTTGATTGAGGAGTTCAGGAAACACTCTTTCTTTAGAAACTGCAAGGGGAAATTCGCAGAGCTAAGGGGTCTGTAGTGGACAACGAAGTACCTTCATATAAAAACTGCACAGAAGCAATCTGTGAGAAGTCTTTCTGATGTGTGCTTTCAGCTAACACGGTTGAAACTTACTTTTGATTAAGGAGTTCTGAAACACTCTTTCTGTAGAAACTGCAAGTGCACTTTTGGAGCGCTAAGGGGCATATAGTTTAAAAGGAATATCTTCTAATAAAAGCTACACAGAAGCATTCTGTGAAACTTCTTGCTGATCGTTGCATTCATCTAACAGAGTTGAACGTTAGTTTTGATTGAGCAGTTCTGAAACACTCTTTCTGTAGCAACTACAAGTGGACAATCGGAGCGCTAAGGGGTCTATAGTGGAAAAAGGAGTACCTTCAAATAAAAACTACACAGAAGCTTTCTGTGAGACATCTTTCTGATCTGTGCATTCAGCTAACAGGGTTGAACCTTACTTTTGATTTAGAAGTTCTGAAACACTCTTTCTGTAGAAACTGCAAGTGCACATTGGGATGGCTAAGGGGCATATAGTTTAAAAAGGAAAATCTTCTAATAAAAACTACACAGAAGCATTCTGTGAAACTTCTTGCTGATCGAGGCATTCAACTGACAGAGGTGAAATTTCCTTTTGATTGCTGAGTTCTGAAACATTATTTCTGTAGGAACTGCAAGCGGACAATCAGAGCGCGAAGGGGCCTACGGTGCAAAAAGGAATATCTTCAAATAAAAGCTACAGAGAAGCATTTTGTGAAACTTCATTCTAGTCTGTGCATTCAACTTACAGAGTATAAACTGACTTTTGATTGAAGAGTTCTGAAACACTCTTTCTATAGAAACTGCAAGTGGACATTCGGAGCGCAAAGGGTCCTA
>NW_026669419.1:0-1106 GCF_009828535.3 Hylobates moloch | reverse complement strand
TTTCTGTAAAAACTGCAAGGGGACATTCGTAGGGCTATGGAGCCTACAGTGGAAAAGGGAATATCTTTAAATAAAAACTACACAGAAGCATTCTGCCAAGCTTCTTTCTGTTCTCTGCATTCAACTAAACAGTTGAACCTTACTGTTGATTGAGAAGTTCTGAAACACACTTTCTACTGAAACTATAAGAGGACAAACGGAGCACTAAGTGGCCTATAGTGGAAAAAGGAATACCTTCAAATTAAAACTAAACAGAAGCATTCTGCGAAACATCTTTCTGTTCTGTGCATTCAACTAACAGAGTTGAAACTTACTGTTGATTGAGAAGTTCTGAAACACTCTTTCTGTAGAAAATGCAAGAGGACATTCCGGGCGTAAAGGGGCATAGAGTGGAAAACGGAATATCTTCAAATAAAAACTACAGAGAATCATTCTGCCAAACTTCTTTCTGTTCTGTGCCTTCCACTAACAGAGTTGAAACGCACTGTTGATTGAGAATTTCTGAAACACTCTTTCTGTAGAAACTGGAAGCGGACATTCGGAGCTCTGAGAGGCCAAAAGTGGAAAGAGGAACACCTTCAAATTAAAACAACACAGAAGCATTCTGTGAAACTTCTTTCTGATCGGTGCCTTCAACTAGCAGAGTTAAACCTTTCTTTTCATTGAGGAGTTTTGAAACACACTTTCTGTAGAAAGTGCAAGGGGACATTCGGAGCGCTAAGGGGCCTGTAGTGGAAAAGAAATATCTTGAATTAAAAACTACACAGAATCATTCTGCCAAACTTCTTTCTGTTCTGTGCATTCAACTAAGAGGGTTGAAACTTACTGTTGATTGAGAAGTTCTGAAACGCTCTTTCTGTAGAAACTGCAAGCGGACATTCGGAGCCCTAAGGGGCCTATAGTGGGAAAAGGAATATCTACAAATAACAACTACACAGAATGACTCTGCCAAACTTATTTCTGTTCTGTGCATTCAACTAACATAGTTGAACCTTACTGTTGAGTGAGAAGTTCTGAAACACTCTTTCTACTGAAACTACAAGGGGACAAACGGAGCACTAAGTGGCCTATAGTGGAAAAAGGAATATCTTCAAATTAAAACTACA
>NW_026669418.1:0-1106 GCF_009828535.3 Hylobates moloch | reverse complement strand
AGCCACAATTACTTCCTGTATTTTAAAGTGATGGCAACAAAGCATATCAGGAAAAAAAAAAATCAGAATTCTTCTCACCCTCCAGTGCTTGAGTCCTGGCCATGCTCTCTCTCTCTTGCTTTTTATAGTGAATCAGCAGTTCCAAGGGGAAAATTGCCTCATGAAGTTCCAAGGTATGAATCGGATTAAGTGAGTGGGCCACATTGTGTACCAAATTTAGAAGAGGATACCCAAAAACTCAGTAATCAAAATCAATAACATTGTGATGTAATATTGTTAATAAACTTGATTCTTTAGAGGAGTTTTAGGTTCATAGCAATATTGAATGGAAGCAATGTTGAAGGTACGGGGATAGCCCACAGGCCCCTGCCTACACGCATGCACAGCCTCCCCCATTAACAACATCCCCCCACTGGAATTGTACAAGGCTTACAATTCATACATCATGAGCACCCACAGTTCAGAATTTACACGAGGGCTCACTCTTGGTGTGGTTCATTCTCCGTGTCTAGACACACATACAATGACATGCATCCACCCTTATAGTATCATACAGAGTAGTTTAACTGCCCTAAAAGTCCCCTATGTTCCACCTGTTCATTCCTCCCTCTCCTGTAACCCTTGGCAACCACCGGTTCTTTTACTGTGTCCATAGTTTTGCCTTTTCCAGAATGTCATATAGTTGGAATTATGGAATATAGCTTTTTAGATTGGCTTCTTTCACTCAGTAACATGTATTTAAGTTTCCTACATGTCTTTCCATAGCTGGATAGCTCATTTCTTTTTAGCACTGAATATTTCATTGTCTGGATGTACTACAGTTGTTTTATACATTTATCTACTGAAGGACATCTTGCATACTTTCAAGTTTTGGCAATTATGTATAAAGCTGCCATAAACATTCATGTGCAAGTTTTTGTGTGGTTATAAGTTTTCAGCTCCTTTGGGTAAATACCAAATATATTTTAAAATCAAAATTAATGCAAAAATTCATGATTCACAAAATACCAGAAATTGGAATCAACATAGGACCTGCACACAAGTATTTGCATGACTACTCCTCACTTGCCTCTCCTTAATCCTGGTCCTGGTTGTGAACCTTTGAG
>NW_026669417.1:0-1106 GCF_009828535.3 Hylobates moloch | reverse complement strand
CAGCCTCCAAAAGCACTGGGATTACAGGCATGAGCCACCATACTGGGCCTTAAAGTGACGATTTATAACTCCCATGTAGGAGTCCATACCCAGCCCACCACATTGCTTGGCCACTCCACCCCAGCCAGGGTCCACATTCATCCTGGCTGTTTTCAGGAGTTGTTGCATTTTTCTTGTTTTTAAATCTATAGAGCCTTTTCCAAAAGCCTCTAGTGTCCACGCAGAGATGCTTCTGGGGTGTGGTCACCCCAGAGAGTAGAGTCTCCCACTACCCAGCAGCAGGCTGGCAGCCAGGCAGGTCCCGGTCAGCCTGGGGGTGAGGCTGCCTGGGCTCTCATACCCAGGCAGCTCACCTTGCCACTGCGAGTTTCTTCTCTGTTGGAAGATGTTCTTGATCTTGTCCTGCCTGTAGTGTGAGGCTCACCTAAGCCAAAACTCAGGCGAGACGCTAAAGCAGCCTTGTGGGGCGGACAAAGCTCTGAGCACAAGGAAGGGGACCAAGGCTGCTGCAATACATGACCGGGGCTGAAATAAGAGGCTCAGAGGACAGAGTTCTGGACAGGCTGGGAGGTCACAGTCGAGTGTGGTTCCCAGTAGAGTGGAAAAGCTTTGAGAAGCGACTGTGGTGTTAAAAATCCTCCTGCATGGCCAGGTGCAGTGGCTCATGCCTGTAATCCCAGCACATTGGGAGGCCGAGGCGGGTGGATCACCTGAACTCAGGAGTTCGAGATCACCTTGGGCAATGTAGTGAGACCTCACCTCTACAAAAATGAGCCAGGCATGGTAGTGCATGCTTGTAGTCCCGACTGAGGCAGGAGGATGATGAGCCCAGTGAGCCATGATTGCTCCACCACACTCTAGCCTGGGTGATGTGAGATCCTGTCTCTTACACACACACACACACACACACACACACACACACACACACGACGAACTTGTCTTTTGAAGAATACTTTGGAACGGTAAGAATGGCATGAGAGGTCAATTATTCCAATATAGAAGAATTATCTGCAGTGTAGGGAAAACTCAAGGTGGAAGGAATGTGCGTGGCAGAATCCGTCCCACAACATTCTGGGCGTTACTTGTGCCAGGCAATAGGGCACCAG
>NW_026669416.1:0-1106 GCF_009828535.3 Hylobates moloch | reverse complement strand
TGGATACAGTCAGGGGTGGGTGCCCAGCTCTGACCCACGTCTGGATATAGTCAGGGGTGGGTGCCCAGCTCTGACCACATCTAGATACAGTCAGGGGTGGGTACCCAGCTCTGACCCACGCGTCTGGATGCAGTCAGGGGTGGGTGCCCAGCTCTGGCCACGTCTGGATGCAGCTAGGGGGTGGGTACTCAGCTCTGGCCCACGTCTGGATACAGTCAGGGGCGCACATGAGCACAGACCCCTCGAAACACCTCAGGAAACACCTCGGGAACCCTCAGCTTAGCCTCGCCCTGCGGTTGTGAGGCTGGAGGGTAAACAGCACCCGGTGGGGATGGAGGTCCCGGGTCCTGTGCCCTTTCCCAGCCTGTAGCAGCAGCCACACACACCTCAAGTCTCCCAAAGCTCCTCAGTGAGGTGGCTGCAGGGAGAAGCCCAGGGCCCCAGGAGCCTCTCCTCACTGGATGCCACAGGGTCATCCTGTGTATCCAACAGGCACTGACTATCTACTCCCCTCCCTGCTGCAGGGACACAGTGGAAGTGGGGATGTGGGGATCAAGCCTAAGGTTCTGCACCCCAGCTCCCTCAGGATTCCTCCCCGCTAAGGCCCCAGAGGCGGTGGCAGGAACAGTCCTCTTAGCCTGCCACCTATTCCCTCTGCATGGGTGAAGCACAGCCAGAGGCCCCAGGTTTGGCTGTTTGGCAGTTTCCTCAGGAACCAATACGGCATCAGGCGCACTCCCGTGGGGAATGGCAAGGAGGGGGATGGTCCTTGAAGAAGCCCTTTGCGGTGGAGGACAGTCCAAGGAAAGTCCTTGACCCGGGGGAGCCACCCACTGAGGGTCCTTAAAACACACACTTCCCAGGCAATCAACCCCTCACAGCAAGCCCGGGAGGACACACCCCCAGCCCAGCAGAACCCCTGGCATCTCCTGCAGTGCCTCCGTGACTGCCCCAAGCTCAGACCTCAAAGTCCTCCCTCCAAAAGCAGCCTCAGAGCCTTCTGGAAGTCAAGGGCAGACTGCCAGGATATGAGCACACCAAGAAAGCAGCTGCCCTCCCCTGCAAACCCTCCTCTGCACCCTCTCCCCTGCCCACCTTCCCCTGCA
>NW_026669415.1:0-1106 GCF_009828535.3 Hylobates moloch | reverse complement strand
CAGGTGCTGGGAGCCCATATTGTGAGGTTTTGGGCCAAACACAGGTGGGGTCTAGCCCTCAGGGTCCTCAAGCCCATTCAGTGCTTTAAACTGGTTTCATCCTTGTGCAATACACAGCTTGCCGGTCCCTCCTCAGCCACCTGTGAATCTGGGGCTGGCTCAAAAGTTGAGGTGGCCACGTTCCTTAGAAGGCCACCAATGGCAAGTCTGAGAAAGCAGGTGCTGACCAAAGCATCTGTTCACATGCCAGAGAGTCTTCAGGCCTCCTCACCTGCATGTAAGCAGTTCCAGAGGGCCCCGCGAGGGATCCCATCTTGGAATGGTCATGGGCATTTGAAGTCTCCTCCAGCTGGACGGGAGGGCAGGTGGCCATCTAAGCCCCTCACATACAGCCTCACAGGCAGCACCCAGCAGAGCAGGAGCTTATAAGCCCAATCTTCAAGGGCTGGAGAGACCAGGGAGGCAGTGCCACAACCCAGAGTCCCCTTGGCAACCTGTGTGATGGCAAACCTCCAAGCCACAAGTGAGGATGTGCGTGGTTTCGAGGCTCCAGGGACCAGCAAAAGCTCTCTACTCCCTAGAATGTCTGTCTTCCAAGATCCAAGAAAGCTGCGTCTTATGGAGGAGGAGGTTAGTGAATTTGAGCCTGGAATGGCCACGACATCAGAGACCCAGCCTCAAGTTTCTGCCACTGTTGTGCTCCTTCCAGATGGGCAAGCATCTGTTCTGCCCCATGCTTCAGAGAATTTGGCTTCTCAAGTGCCCCAGGGCCATCTCCAGAGCATGCCTACTGGGAACATGTGGGCTTCCCAGGAGCTACGTGACCTCACGGCAGCCAGAAGGAGCAACCTGGGGCACAAGGGGCCCAGGAACCCAAACTGTCAAGGCTCATGCAAGAGCCAAAGGCCGATGTTTCCCCCTACTCACAAGAGGGAGAACTCTAGGAAGCCCAACTTAGAAAAACATGAAGAAATGTTTCAAGAATTGAGGACTCCTCAACTTACCCCAGGCAGGAAAACAGAAGACACCCATCAGGATGAAGGCATCCAGCTACTGCCATCAAAGAAACAGCCTCCTTCAGTAAGCCACTTTGGAGAAAACATCAA
>NW_026669414.1:0-1106 GCF_009828535.3 Hylobates moloch | reverse complement strand
CAGCACCTGCTCCCCTCCAGGCAAGGTGTTGCCTCATCAGTTCACCAGGGCTTGCCATTTTAATACAAATGAACTCATAAGTCAGGCCTGATGCTGAGACTCTCAGCAAAGTAACCACATGGAGATGCACAGATCTCTGGAATGCCAGACATTCTCTTATCTCTTGCAATCAATTATCATGCACCAAAGTTTAACTGTAAATAACTCTAAGGAGGGAATACTCTCAGACTAGGCATATCAACAAAGGAGATGGTAATGTTAAGCTTCCTCTTCCTCTGGAAAGAAGCCAGCTGTGGAAAGAGAGGCTCCCAAAGTTCTGAAATCAGGGGGTCTCAAGATAATGGATACATTGTAGAGACTGAACGTACATATGCTATCTCAAATTGACATGGTTACAAGAAGTAACTTTATATATTCGATTCGGAGCCAAGCAGCCAGAAAATGTTAAATAAGTAGACATTCCCACTAGTAGGTTTCCTTTAGTACTTTTCCTTGAGCATTTGGAGGTGTAAAGATTAGTTTAGACCCTGCTTAGATTAGTGAACTTTCAAATAACTACTTTATACCCAAGAGACTTGAAAGAATTAACAATGCGTTGCTCAAAGTAACTAACTTAAAAATTGAAATTTGCCTTGCAGATAACCTCTGTCGGGAAATCCATTTTATTTTTTTAACGTGTTCAAAGACAGACTTTGGATGTTAAAGAAGTGCTTTCCAATGAAACATGCACGATTGAGGTGAAACGAAAGCTCACAATTTGCACATCCTTAAAAGCAACTCCTGATGTATGTGCCAGACACAGTCATCGTTAGATTCTGAGACACAAATATTGTGAGGCTGAGATAATGGGCTTTGACTATAGTGTGAAGTGTAGGGATTGCAACAAAAATAACCCCCAAAGAGGAGACATCTTTGATTAGGAACATTCACACTCATTGTTTTGAGGTCATTGGACTTAAAAATAAATGCATTGCTTTATGTTTCTGCAGTGCCTGCCAGCTTGGTGCAATTATTTAACAAGTAGAATACAGAAAAGGAAACAAAAATAATGTTCCTGCATAAGGACAAAAATGTGAGCCCTGAAGTTTTGACTTAAACACTTTTTA
>NW_026669413.1:0-1106 GCF_009828535.3 Hylobates moloch | reverse complement strand
TGAACTCCCATTCACAATTGCTTCAAAGAGAATAAAATACCTAGGAATCCAACTTACAAGGGATGTGAAGGACCTCTTCAAGGAGAACTACAAACCACTGCTCAATGAAATAAAAGAGGATACAAACAAATGGAAGAACATTCCATGCTCATGGGTTGGAAGAATCAATATCGTGAAAATGGCCATACTGCCCAAGGTCATTTATAGATTCAATGCCATCCCCATCAAGCTACCAATGACTTTCTTCACAGAATTGGAAAAAACTACTTTAAAGTTCATATGGAACCAAAAAAGAGCCCGCATGGCCAAGTTAATCCTAAGCCAAAAGAACAAAGCTGGAGGCATCACGCTACCTGACTTCAAACTATGCTACAAGGCTACAGTAACCAAAACAGCATGGTACTGGTACCGCAACAGAGATATAGATCAATGGAACAGGACAGAGCCCTCAGAAATGATGCCGCATATCTACAACTATCTGATCTTTGACAAACCTGACAAAAACAAGAAATGGGGAAAGGATTCCCTATTTAATAAATGGTGCTGGGAAAACTGGCTAGCCATATGTAGAAAGCTGAAACTGGATCCCTTCCTTACACCTTATACAAAAATTAATTCGAGATGGATTAAAGACTTAAATGTTAGACGTAAAACCTTAAAATCCTACAAGAAAACCTAGGCAATACCATTTAGGACCTAGGCGTGGGCAAGGACTTCATGTCTAAAACACCAAAAGCAATGGCAACGAAAGCCAAAATTGACAAATGGGATCTAATTAAACTAAAGAGCTTCTGCACAGCAAAAGAAACTACCATCAGTGTGAACAGGCAACCTACAGAGTGGGAGAAAAGTTTTGCAACCTACTCATCTGACAAGGGCTAATATCCAGAATATACAATGAACTCAAACAAATTTACGAGAAAAAAACAAACAACCCCATCAAAAAGTGGGCAAAGGACATGAACAGACACTTCTCAAAAGAAGACATTTATGCAGCCAAAAAACACATGAAGAAATGCTCATCATCACTGGCCATCAGAGAAATGCAAATCAAAACCACAGTGAGATACCATCTCACACCAGTTAGAATGGCCATCATTAAAAAA
>NW_026669412.1:0-1106 GCF_009828535.3 Hylobates moloch | reverse complement strand
CTCCGAGTAGCTGGGACTACAGGCGCCCGCCAACACGCCCGGCTAATTTTTTTTGTAGTTTTAGTAGAGACGGGGTTTCACCGTGGTCTCGATCTCCTGACCTCGTGATCCGCCCGCCTCGGCCTCCCAAAGTGCTGGGATTACAAGCGTGAGCCACCGCGCCCGACCCAGAAACACTCTTTCTGTAGAAACTACAAATAGACATTCTGAGCTCCAGTTGGCTTATAGTGGAAAAAGGAATATCTTCAAATAAAAACTACACAGAAGCATTTTGTGAAACTTATTTCTGTTCTGTGCATTCAACTAACGGAGTTGAAGCTTACTTTTGATTGAGCGGTTCTGAAATACTGTTTCTGTAGAAACTGCATGGGGACAATAAGAGGACTAAGGGGCCTATAGTGGAAAAAGGATTATCTTCAAATAAAAACTACACAGAAGCATTCTGTGAAACATCTTTCTGTTC
Source organism: Hylobates moloch (assembly GCF_009828535.3). Lineage (NCBI taxonomy): Eukaryota > Metazoa > Chordata > Mammalia > Primates > Hylobatidae > Hylobates > Hylobates moloch. The sequence goes on along the minus strand of NW_026669412.1, from coordinate 643 downwards.
TGTGCATTCAACTAACAGAGTTGAAGCTTACTTTTGTCAGAGCAGTTGTGAAACACTCTTTCTGTAGAAACTGCAAGGCGACATTGTGAGCGCTAAGGGGCCTATAGCGGAAAAAGGAATATCTTTTAATAAAAGCTACACAGAAGCATTCTGTAAAACTTCTTTCCGTTCTTTGCATTCAACTAGCAGAGTTGAAGCATACTTTTGATAGAGCAGTTCTGAAACACTCTTTCTGTAGAAACTGCAAGTGGACATTCTGAGCGCTAAGGGTATTATAGTGGAAAAAGGATTATCTTCAAAGGAAAACTACACAGAAGCATTCTGTGCAAATTCTTTCTGTTCTCTGCATTCAACAAAGAGTAGTTGAAGCTTAGTTTTGATTGAGCAGTTCTGAAACACTGTTTCTGTAGAAACTGCACTGGGACATTCGGAGCACAAAGGGGCCTATAGTGGAAAAAGGAATATCTTCAAATAAAAACTACACAGAAGCATTCTGTGAAACTTCTTTATGTTCTGTGCATTCAACTAAGAGAGTTGAAGCCTACTTTTGATAGAGCAGTTCTGAAACACTCTCTCTGTAGAAACTACAAGTAGACATTCTGAGCGCTAAGGGTATTATAGTGGAAAAAGGAATATCTTCAAC
>NW_026669411.1:0-1106 GCF_009828535.3 Hylobates moloch | reverse complement strand
GGCAGTATGGCCATTTTCGTGATATTGATTCTTCCTATCCATGAGCATGGAATGTTTTTCCATGTGTTTGTGTCCTCTTTTATTTCCTTGAGCAGTGGTTTGTAGTCCTTGAAGAGGTCCTTCACGTCCCTTGTAAGTAAGTTGGATTCCTAAGTGTTTTATTCTCTTTAAAGCCATTGTGAATGGTAGTTCACTCATAATCTGGCTCTCTGTTTGTGTATGATTGGTGTATAGGAATGCTTCTGATTTTTGCACATTGATTTTGTATTCTGAGACTTGGCTGAAGTTGCTTATCAGCTGAAGGAGGTTTTGGGCTGAGATAATGGGGTTTTCTAGATATACAGTCGTGTCATCTGCAAACAGAGACAATTGGACTTCCTGTCTTTCTTTTTGAATACGCTTTATTTCTTTCTCTTGCCTGATTGCCCTGGCCAGAACTTCCAATTCTATGTTGAATAGGAGTGGAGAGAGAGGGCATCCTTGTCTTGTGCCAGTTTTCAAAGGGATGCTTCCAGCTTTTGCCTGTTCAGTGTGATACTGGCTGTGGGTTTGTCATAAATAGCTCTTATTATTTTGAGATATATTCCATCAATACCTAGTTTATTGAGAGTTTTTAGCATGAAGGGGTGTTGAATTTTAGCGAAGGCCTTTTCTGCATCCATTGAGATAATCATGTGGTTTTTGTCATTGCTTCTGTTTATGTGATGGATTACATTTATTGATTTGCATAAGTTAAACTAGTCTTGCAGCCCAGGTATGAAGCCAACTTGATCATGGTGGATAAGCTATTTGATGTGCTGCAGGATTTGGTTTGCCAGTATTTTATTGAGGATTTTCACATTGATGTTCATCAGGGATATTGGCCTAAAATTTTCTTTTTTTGTTGTGTCTCTGCCAGGTTTTAGTATCAGGATGATGCTGGTCTCTTAAAATGAGTTAGGGAGGAGTCCCTCTTTTTTTGTTGTGTGGAATAATTTCAGAAGGAATGGTATCAGCTCCTCTTTGTACCTCTGGTAGAATTCGGCAGTGAATCCATCTGGTCCTGCTGTTTTTTTGGTTGGTAGGCTATCAATTACTGCCTCAATTTCAGAACTTGTTACTGGTCT
>NW_026669410.1:1037-1106 GCF_009828535.3 Hylobates moloch | reverse complement strand
GTATTATAGTGGAAAAAGGAATATCTTCAAACAAAAACTACACAGAATGCTTCTGTGTAGTTTTTGTTT
>NW_026669410.1:0-937 GCF_009828535.3 Hylobates moloch | reverse complement strand
ATCTTCAAACAAAAACTACACAGAAGCATTCTGTGCAACTTCTTTCTGTTCTGTGCATTCAACTAACAGAGTTCAATTTACTTTTGATAGAGCAGTTCTGAAACACTCTTTCTGTAGAAACTGCAAGTGGACAATCTGAGCGCTAAGGGTATTATAGTGGAAAAAGGAATATCTTCAAACAAAAACTACACAGAAGCATTCTGTGCAACTTCTTTCTATTCTGTGCATTCAACTAACAGAGTTGAAGCTTAGTTTTGATTGTGCAGTTCTGAAACACTCTTTTTGTAGAAACTGGAAAGGGATATTTTGAGCACTAGGGGTCCTTTAGTGGAAAAAGGAATATCTTCAAATAAAAACTACACAGAAGCATTCTGTGAAACTACTTACTGTTCTGTGCATTCAGCTAACAGAGTTGAAGCTTAGTTTTGATTGACCTGTTCTGAAACACTGTTTCTGTAGAAACTGCAAGGGGACATTCAGAGAACTAAGGGGCCTATAGTGGAAAAAGGAATATCTTCAAATAAAAACTACACAGAAGAATTCTGTGAAACTTCTTTCTGTTCTGTACATTCAACTAAGAGAGTTGAAGCGTATTTTTGATAGCGCAGTTCTGAAACACTCTTTCTGTAGAAACTGCATTGGGACATTCGGAGCACTAAGGTGCCTATAGTGGAAAAAGGAATATCTTCAAATAAAAACTACACAGAAGCATTCTGTGAAACATCTTTCTGTTCTGTGCATTTAACTAACAGAGTTGAAGCTTACCTTTGATAGAGCAGTTGTGAAAAACTCTTTCTATAGAAAATGCAAGGGGACATTCGGAGCGCTAAGGGGCCTTTAGCGGAAAAAGGAATATCTTCAAATAAAAACTACACAGAAGCATTCTGTGAAACTTCTTTCTGTTCCGTGCATTCAACTAGCAGAGTTGAAGCTTACT
>NW_026669409.1:0-1106 GCF_009828535.3 Hylobates moloch | reverse complement strand
TTTCATCCATGTCCCTACAAAGGACACGAACTCATCATTTTTTATGGCTGCATAGTATTCCATGGTGTATATGTGCCACATTTTCTTAATCCAGTCTATCGTTGTTGGACATTTGGGTTGGTTCCAACTCTTTGCTATTGTGAATAGTGCCGCAATAAACATACGTGTGCATGTGTCTTTATAGCAGCATGATTTATAGTCCTTTGGGTATATACCCAGTAATGGGATGGCTGGGTCAAATGGTATTTCTAGTTCTAGATCCCTGAGGAATCGCCACACTGACTTCCACAATGGTTGAACTAGTTTACAGTCCCACCAACAGTGTAAAGTGTTCCTGTTTCTCCACATCCTCTCCAGCACCTGTTGTTTCCTGATTTTTTAATGATGGCCATTCTAACTGGTGTGAGATGGTATCTCACTGTGGTTTTGATTTGCATTTCTCTGATGGCCAGTGATGATGAGCATTTTTTCATATGTTTTTTGGCTGCATAAATGTCTTCTTTAGAGAAGTGTCTGTTCATGTCCTTCGCCCACTTTTTGATGGGGTTGTTTGTTTTTTTCTTGTAAATTTGTTTGAGTTCATTGTGGATTCTGGATATTAGCCCTTTGTCAGATGGTTAGATTGCAAAAATTTTCTCCCATTCTGTAGGTTGTCTGTTCACTCTGATGGTAGTTTCCTTTGCTGTGCAAAAGCTCTTTAATTAGATCCCATTTGTCAATTTTGGCTTTTGTTGCCATTGCTTTTGGTATTTTAGACATGAAGTCCTTGCCCACGCCTATGTCCTGAATGGTATTGCCTAGGTTTTCTTGTAGGATTTTAATGGCTTTAGGTCTAACATTTAAGTCTTTAATCCATCTTGAATTAATTTTTGTATAAGGTGTAAGGAAGGGATCCAGTTTCAGCTTTCTACATATGGCTAGCCAGTTTTCCCAGAACCATTTATTAAATAGGGAATCCTTTCCCCATTGCTTGTTTTTGTCAGGTTTGTCAAAGATCAGATAGTTGTAGATATGCAGCATTATTTCTGAGGGCTCTGTTCTGTTCCATTGATCTATGTTTCTGTTGTGGTACCAGTACCATGCTGTTTTGGTTACTGTAGCCTTGT
>NW_026669408.1:0-1107 GCF_009828535.3 Hylobates moloch | reverse complement strand
CCACCTGGACCCAGTGTAGACAGGAGGAGACCCTGCACCACCTCCACCTGGACCCAGTGTAGACAAAGAGGTGTCCCTACTCCACATCCACCTGGACCCAGTGTAGACAAAGAGGTGTCCCTGCTCCACATTTACCTGGACCCAGTGTAGACAGGAGGAGACCCTACACCATCTCCACCTGGACCCAGTGTAGACAAAGAGGTGTCCCTACTCCACATTTACCTGGATCCAGTGTAGACAGGAGGAGACACTGCCCCACCTCTACCTGGACCCAGTGTGAAGGGGGCCAGCCCCTCCACACCTGTGAGTATTTCTCGTCAGGTGGGATGAGACTGAGAGAAGAAATAAGACACAGAGACAAAGTATAGAGAAAGAACAGTGAGCCCAGGGGACCAGCGCTCAGCATACGGAGGACTGGCACCGGCACCAGTCTCTGAGTTCTCTCAGTATTTATTGATGACTATTTTCACGATCTCAGCAAGAGGAATGCGGCAGGAGCACAGGGTGATAGTGGGGAGAAGGTCAGCAGGAAAACATGTGAGCAAAGGAATCTGCGTCACAAATAAGTTCAAGGGAAGCTACTATGCCTGGATGTGCACGCAGGCCAGGTTTATGTTTCTCTCCGCCCAAACATCTCAGTGTAGTAAAGAGTAACAGAGCAGTATTGCCGCCAGCATATCTCGCCTCCAGCCACAGGGCGGTTTTCTCCTGTCAGAATAGAACGAATGTACGATCGGGTTTTACACGAGACATTCCATTCCCGGGGCAGGCAGGAGACGGAGGGCTTCCTCTTATCTCAACCGCGAGAGGCCTTCCTCTTTCACTAATCCTCCTCAGCACAGAACCTTTATTGGTGTCGGGCTGGGGGTCACTCAGGTCTTTCCCTTTCCACGAGGCCATATCTCAGGCTGTCTCAGTTGGGGGAAACCTTGGACAATACCCAGGCTTTCTCGGGCAGAGGTCCCTGCGGCCTTCCGCAGTGCATTGTGTCCCAGGTTAATGGAGAATGGTGAATGGTGATGACTTTTACCAAGCACACTGTCTGCAAACATATTGTTAACAAGGCACATCCTGCACAGCCCTAGATCCCTTAAACCTTGATTCCAT
>NW_026669407.1:0-1107 GCF_009828535.3 Hylobates moloch | reverse complement strand
CCCCCTTCACACCCCTCTTTTCTTTTCTTTTCCTTTTTTTTTTTTTTTGAGACGGAATCTCCCTCTGTCACCAGGCTGGAGGGCAGTGGTGGGATCTCGGCTCACTGTAAGCTCCGCCTCCCGGGTTCAAGCGATTCTCATGCCTCAGCCTCCCGAGTACCTGGGACTACAGGTGCCTGCCACCACGCCCAGCTAATTTTTTCTATTTTTTAGTGGAGAGGGGGTTTCACCGTGTTAGCCAGGATGGTCTCCATCTCCTGACCTCGTGATCCGCCTGACTAGGCCTCCCAAAGTGCTGGGATTGCAGGCACTGCAGTGAGACACTGCGCCCGGCCAACTCCGCTCTTTTCTTAGTGTCCAGAGCTCTCCTTGGGGGCAGGGCCTGAGCTGAGCCTTTGAGCTCAGAGAGGACAGGGTCAGGGCCCTCACCTGAGACCACGAGCTCCAGGGGGTCACTGGGGTGAGACAGCAGGTAGGGGTTGGAGCTGAGTGAGCCGTAGCACCTGTAGGTCCCCGCGTGGGCTGAGGTCACAGGACTCATGGGGAATTCAGCCTGGTACTGCTGAGCTCGGTGCTCTGATCTCAGACGCAGCGGGTGATGGGCTGTCCCATCCTTGGTCAGAAGGAAAATGTCCATCCGGCTCCGTGACTGACACAGCAGGGTCACATTCTCTCCTGAGGCCACCATGGGGCCTGGCTGCACTGAGAGGGAGGGTCTGTCACGGATCTGTCCTGGAGAGAAGAAGGATGGGCGAGGGGCTGCCCCACCTTGTTCTGAGCTGACACCTCCCCAGGCCTCTCTCTGGGACCCTCAGTCTCTCTGTCTCTGTTTTCTCTGAGTCCCCCTCGTCCCCATCCCCTGTCTCTGTCTGTCTCTCCCTCCCTTGGGACCCCACCCCTCATCCCGGCCATCACCACCTGGGCTCCCCGGCAGGGCCTGTGCAGAGCCTGGATCCCTGACTGAACCCGCTGGGCTCCTCACCTGTGATCAGGATGTCCAGGGGGTCACTGGGGGCCGACCACTCGGAGGAGAGTTTGTGTGCACCGGAGCATCTGTACTGGCCCCCGTGGGAGCCCCTCACAGGGCTCAGGGTGAAGTTGGCCTGG
>NW_026669406.1:0-1107 GCF_009828535.3 Hylobates moloch | reverse complement strand
GATTAAGTTTCCAACACCTGTGCTCTGGGGGACACGTGAAGACCATATCCTGGGGGACTGATGAGTATATGGGAGGGACCAGTCATGAATATTTTGGCTGAGAGTTGTGTTTGAGAGCTGAAGCCATGCTCCATCATGGCAGGGCACACACAGACCTTTGAATGCTCTGAGGAATGAATACTGAACAGTGTAACTCCTGGTAGAAGGTGGAATATTTAAAAGGCAGAACTACCTGGGTCAAGTGAAAGAGTGCACAAGCAGCCTGTAGCCTGTGACTGGCTCCTCTTCCCTTCCCGTCCGCACCTTTCACCTTCCTCTCTTTCTTTCTTTCCCTCCCTCTCTCTCTCCCTTTCTTCCCTCCCTCCCTCTCTCCCTTGCCTCCCACTCTACTTCCTTCCTTTTCTCTCCCGTCCTCTTATTCTCCCTCCCTGCTTCCTTGTTTCTTTCCTTCTCTTTCTCTCTTTCTCTCCCTCATTCCTTCCTTCCTCTCTTCTTTCTCTCATTTCCTTCTTTCTTTCTTTCCATCTTTCTCTCTCTCCATCCTTCCTTCTCTCATTCTTTCCTTCCTTCTCTTTCCTTCTTCTTCCCCTTCCTTCCTTCCCTCCTTCCTTCCTTTCTTCCTCCCTCCTTCCTGCCTTCCTTTCTTCTCTCTTTCTTTGACTGATGCGTTCTGAGCCCAAGAACCCTGTGAGGTATTAAGTGGTACCAAAATTGACTCAAGAATCAAGAAGAAATAGAAAATCTAAGAAGTACTATAACGTGAAGAACATAAAATCTCTAGTAAAATAAAATCTTTCACAAAGGAAGGACTAGGCCCAGATGGTTGTATGAGCAAATTTTATAGACTTTCAAAGAATGGATCATTCTAATTATGTTCCAAACAACTGTAGCTAGGAATATTAATGCTTGATTTCTCAAGAGCCTCATTTCCTAAAATCTGTAGGTTCAAAGGCAGACTGGCAGGTGTTGGAAGTCCTCAAATGTTGTGCAGTTCCTTGGAGTTTTAGCATTAAAAACGAAAGATCTTGCCTGCATTAACTTTGAATTTTGTAAGTTACCGGTTAATAGAGATACTCTATGCATTTATATACACTCTGATTTTATAGG
>NW_026669405.1:0-1107 GCF_009828535.3 Hylobates moloch | reverse complement strand
GGGGGGGGGGGGGGGGGGGGAGGGACAGCATTAGGAGATACACCTAATGCTAAATGACGAGTTAATGGGTGCAGGAAATCAACATGGCACATGGATACATATGTAACAAACCTGCACATTGTGCACATGTACCCTAAAACCCTAAAGTATAATAAAAAAAAAAAAGAAAAGCGTTTATGATAGGTAGTAAAAGAGATAGCATGCCATAGACTCCAGTACTTTCTGCTACTTCCCTATATTCCCTTCCTAACGAATCTGTGGGCCAAGAAGGGTATTACCCATGCCCCATACATGTCACAATCCATTAAATCAGAGGTGGACACCTGACCTAGGGCCCGCCAATCTACTGGCTTACTTGAGCAAATGAGAGAGATGAGAGATCCTCTCTCCCAGGAACTTAGAATTGGACATGGAACAACTGGATTATACAGCATGGTAGCTGTTTTGCTCACAGGAATGTTTTGCCCACTTATAAGTAAAACAAAAAGGTGTCTTCCCAGGTTGAATTGAGAGCTGAAAAGTGTTAATATGGCAAACGAAGTTCCCTGAACTCTTGCTGTTCAGGTCTCCACATTTATTCTCTGACTTTCTCTGATCCAATTATTTGAATTTTCCTTATATTCTGTGAGATTCTCTTATAAACTTCAAGTAAGTTTCACTGTTTTTGTTTTCCGTTATCTGCAAGCAGATGATCCCTGATAAAATAATTTTCCAGCAGTATTCTGTTTCAGAGGCTGTGATATGGAGTCCAGCCTTAACTAGGACCTCCTGCACTCAACACTTTCCTTTCAGCAGTATGCGACTATTCAGGAATCTCCTCAACAAGTTATATGCTTTCATTGCATCTTAGCTTTTGTTTGAAATGCTCGTTTGTCCTATCTTATTGGAGGGGGAATTCTCTCCCTTTTTGATTTTTAAGCTCTGCGGTAATCTCCGTTTTCTTCTCCTTCCTTCTACTTCCTAATTTGAAGCAGAAAGAAATATTTCCTGTTCCTTATAGTATTTTTGAATATTATAGCACTTACAAACTACATTTTAATTGTTTGACTAACTATATTTGTTTCAAGGATGTAATTGTTTTATTTACCTTTATCTGTTGTGTTTAGC
>NW_026669404.1:647-1107 GCF_009828535.3 Hylobates moloch | reverse complement strand
TGTTAGTTGAATGCACAGAACAAAAGAAGTTTCACAGAATGCTTCTCTGTAGTTTTTATTTGATGATATTCCTTTTTCCACTCTAGGCCCCTTAGAGCTCCGAATGTCCACTTGCAGTTTCTACAGAAAGAGCGTTTCAGAACTGTTCAATCAAAAGAATGGTTCAACTCTGTTAGTTGAACGCACAGAACAGAAAGAAGTTTCACAGAATGCTTCTGTGTAGTTTTTATTGCAAGATATTCCTTTCTGCCCTATAGGACTCTTAGCTCTCTGAATGTCCAGTTGCAGTTTCTACAGAAAAATTGTTTCACAACTTCTCAATCAAAAGTAAGGTTGAACTCTGTTAGTTGAATGCGCAGAACAGTAAGAAGTTTCACAGAATGCTTCTGTGTAGTTTTTATTTGCAGATATTCCTTTTTCCACTATCGGCCCCTTAGCGGTCCAAATGTCCACCTGCAGT
>NW_026669404.1:0-547 GCF_009828535.3 Hylobates moloch | reverse complement strand
AGTTGAATGCACAGAACAGAAAGAAGTTTCACACAATGCTTCTCTGTAGTTTTTATTTGATGATACTCCTTTTTCCACTCTAGGGCACTTAGCGCTCTTTATGTCAACTTCCAGTTTCTACAGAAAGAGTGTTAGAGAACTGCTCAGTCAAAAGTTATTTCAACTCTGTTAGATGAATGCAAAGAACAGAAAGAAGTTTCACAGACGGCTTCTGTGTAGTTTTTATTTGAAGATATTCCTTTTTCCACTATAGTTCTCTTAACACTCTGAATGTTCACTTGTAGTTTCTACAGAAAGAGTGTTTCACAACTCCTCAATCAAAAGAAAGTTTCAACAGTGTTAGTTGAATGCACTGATCAGAAAGAAGTTTCACAGAATGCTTCTGTGTCCTTTTAATTTGAAGATATTCCTTCTTCCTCCACAGGCCAGTTAGAACTCCGAAAGTCCACTTGTAGTTCCTAAAGAAAGAGTGTTTCACAACTCCTCAATCATAAGTAAGGTTCAACTCTGTTAGTTGAATGCACAGAACACAAAGATGTTTCACAGA
>NW_026669403.1:0-1107 GCF_009828535.3 Hylobates moloch | reverse complement strand
TGACAGTGGGGTGTTAAAATCTCCCATTATTATTGTGTGGGAGTTTAAGTCCCTTTGTAGGTCACTGAGGACTTGCTTTATGAATCTGGGTGCTCCTGTGTTGGGTGCATATATATTTAGGATAGTTAGCTCTTCTTGTTGAATTGATCCCTTTACCATTATGTAATGGCCTTCTTTGTCTCTTTTGATCTTTGTTGGTTTAAAGTCTATTTTATCAGAGACTAGGATTGCAACCCCTGCCTTTTTTTGTTTTCCAGTTGCTTGATAGATCTTCCTCCATCCCTTTATTTTGAGTCTATGTGTGTCTCTGCACGTGAGATGGGTTTCCTGAATACAGCACACTGATGGGTCCTGACTCCTTATCCAGTTTGCCAGTCTGTGTCTTTTGATTGGAGCATTTAGCCCATTTACATTTAACGTTAATATTGTTATGTGTGAATCTGATCCTGTCATTATGATGTTAGTTGGTTATTTTGCTCGTTAGTTGCTATAGTTTCTTCCTAGCCTCGATGGTCTTTACAATTTGGCATGTTTTTGCAGTGGCTGGAACCGGTTGTTCCTTTCCATGTTTAGTGCTTCCTTCAGGAGCTCTTTTAGGGCAGGCCTGGTGGTGACAAAATCACTCAGCGTTTGCTTGTCTGTAAAGTATTTTATTTCTCCTTCACTTATGAAGCTTAGTTTGGCGGGATAGCAAATTCTGGGTTGAAAATTCTTTTCTTTAAGAATGTTGAATATCGGCCCCCACTCTCTTCTGGCTTGTAGAGTTTCTGCTGAGAGATCAGCTGTTAGTCTGATGGGCTTCCCTTTGTGGGTAACCCGACCTTTCTCTCTGGCTGCCCTTAACATTTTTTCCTTCATTTCAACTTTGGTGAATCTGACAATTATGTGTCTTGGAGTTGCCCTTCTCGAGGAGTATCTTTGTGGCGTTCTCTGTATTTCCTGAATCTGAATGCTGGCCTGCCTTGCTAGATTGGGGAAGTTCTCCTGGATAATATCTTGCAGAGTGTTTTCCAACTTGGTTCCATTCTCCCCATCATTTTCAGGTACACCAATCAGACATAGGTTTGGTCTTTTCACATAGTCCCAAATTTCTTGGAGGCTTTGTTT
>NW_026669402.1:0-1107 GCF_009828535.3 Hylobates moloch | reverse complement strand
CTGGGTTTCCTCCTGGAGTTGGATCAAAATAAGTCATGGGGCCCCTTTTAGCTGTGACTGAACATGTGGTATTGGTCGGTTATGAACCGAGAAAGCATTGCTTGGCTTCCTTAGCGTGTTGGTGTGTGAAATTGAGTACATATGAAAATGAAATGTCTATAATGGCACACCATTTAGAAGGTCTTATTTATAGCATTTCCTGAATCTCCTTGGTATTTAAATTTGATGCCCCCAACAACAGTAAAGATACTGGTAGTTTTTGGGAATCTCTTTTAGAGAAATAGCAAAGATGTTATCTACAAGAGCATCACTAATGTCTAGTCTCTTAGGGGGTTCTAGCTCCTCATTTTGAAGGTGAGATTCTCAGGTTTGAAAGGAAATTCAAAAGTTGTCTAGTTCATGGTTCTCAACTTTTAATGTGCCTACAAATCGCCTGGAGCAATTTCAATAACTAGATTCTGGGAGATTCCAATCCAGTAATTGAGATGTGAGAATCTGCATAGCATCTAACTCCCAGGTGATGTAGATGCTGCTGGTCTGTAATCATATTTCTAATTACAGACCAATCACCTTAAATATCAACCATTGCCTACATTCTGTTAGATGAGCAGCTAGTATATGTTTAAATCTCTCTTAGTAGGAGGCTTCTCATATTCTCTTAAAACAGTCTGTCTCATCTTTGAACTCTGAATATTAGTTCTTTTTTACATTGTACCTAAAGTCTCACTCCTGGACTTGTGAGTCTCTGGCCCTGGTTCAGTCCTTGGTCATCTACAATACATATGGCAAGGTAAGGAGACATCTCTCCCGTTGACAGAAAGCTTAGATTTTCTAAGTTTCTAACTTGAGGGAAACTCTCCAGGTGAGAAGGGGATCACCTATCCAGCTGACCCAGAGGTAACTTTTGTCTCTTGGGGGGTTCATCATTAACCTAATCATACTTTGCTGAGCCCCAAGGAACTCTGGCTCTTAGTTTGGCTCTCCCTCCCTGCGCAACTGGATGGGACATTTCCCCTATTTGAACTTTCACAACTATCTATCTATCTATCTATCTATCATCATCTATCTATCTATCTATCTATCTATCTATCTATCTATCTATCTATC
>NW_026669401.1:0-1107 GCF_009828535.3 Hylobates moloch | reverse complement strand
AAAAAAACACATAAAAAGACCCAAGGTACACCGAAGCCATGCTGATCTCATTTGGCAGGAGTCAGCCCACTCTCCCCTCTCCAGGAGTGTAATACTGCGCTTCACACACTTTTGCTGCTTGCTTTGCTATTTGAGTATCACATCCAGTTCTTTGTTCAGGACACCAAAAGCCTGGACCTGCACAGCACCATCGGATCCCAAATGGGGCTCTGCATTTTGTGTCTTGCAAGGCCACAGAGAACAAATGGGTAGTTTTAAAGGGGCACAAGAGGACTTCCAGTGGGTATTCTTCCAGGTTTAGCACAGAGACAACAGGCAGTAACTCCCAGCTCCCAGTCTCTCCCCAGAAGGCATTTGCCTACACACTCTCTCAGCTGCTGCTAGAGAACAGGTCTTTGAACTGGTCTGCATGTAGGAGCTGACGGGGCTGATGGAGAATGCGTTTGACCACACACCTAACACCTTAACTACATTTCACAGTACGTAGAATAGAATGGACTCCATCACACAGTACCTAGAATAGAAGTAGGTATTCAAAAAATAGTTTTCAAATAAAAGAACAAATTATTTGAATTCTTACCAATAAAAGTTTATTATATCCGCATTTACTAGCACAAATTGTGTGATTTTGAAAATTCTGTTCATGTCAAGCTAAGTAATCTTCTGTAAGATCACAGGTAGCATTTTTGTCATTTATTTTGCCACAATAAAATATTTGAACCGTCTGGCACAAGTGGCAATACCTCTGCTCCCTGCTGCTCAGACACTTCCACAAAAATCCTGCACCTGATTGGACAACGTGGTCCAGGAGAACAGGTAAGTGGCAGAGCTTTGTTTCTATATCAGCGACATCAGTTTTAATGTAAACAGCAGTCATCTTTCTTTTTAGAGCAGTAGCCTGCTTGTGTTTCCATATAATTACAGTATTCTTGACGGAAGCCTTCACTTCTCTTGCAGTTGACAACTTTTAAATCTGATGCAGGTTCTGCATTAAAAAAAAAAATCCAACATTAGCTTCTTAAGACCATCTCCACAATCAAGCAGTGGTCATTTCAGCTGGGAGGGACAGGGTGGGGATGGCATGGATATGAAACAGCTTTCCATAGT
>NW_026669400.1:0-1108 GCF_009828535.3 Hylobates moloch | reverse complement strand
CTCCGGGGACTGTTGTGGGGTGGAGGGAGGGGGGAGGGACAGCATTAGGAGATATACCTAATGTTAAATGACGAGTTAATGGGTGCAGCAAAACAACATGGCACATGGATACATATGTAACAAACCTGCACATTGTGCACATGTACCCTAAAACTTAAAGTATAATAATAAAAAAAAGAAAAAGGAAAAAGAAAAAAAAATAATAATAATTAATTAGTTAATTTTAATTTTTTCTAACGTGTTTGCATTTTTCTTTTTTTCTGTGCCTTCTTTAAGAAAACTTTCATTACTTTGTGGTTATAAAAACACACTGCTAATACTGTTTTGTCATATTTTGTAACATAACCCAACTGAAATTGCTTTTTCTATATGGCGTACAAAAGGATTCAGGTTTGTTTGTCTGCGTATGGGTAACTAGTTGACTCAGCACCAGTTATTGAACAATCTTCTTTCTCAGCTATGTTGTATGCTAGGTTTCTCAGAGGCATTGGCCTTGCTCTGTGCTATTTTGTTTCAATTGTGTCTTGGCCTACCCATAAGCAATACTACATGGCCTTAACTACTAAGCTTTAAAATAACTTGAAAATACATCTTAAGTTCTAGTACACCAAATCCCCCAACGATTTCCTTCTTCAAATTTATCTTGACTCCTTTTGGCCTTTTTCAAGCCCATATAAATTTTCAAATTAGCTTGCCAAATTTCATGAAACACCCAGGTTAGTTATAGATTGGCATGACTTGATTGTATAGATCAATTTGGGGAAAATTGTCAACTTTGCCATATGACCTTGAATGTCATATGATCTTTTGTTTATTTGAGTCTTTCTTAATATTTTTCTAGGCCAGGTGTGGTGGCTCACATCTGTAATCCCTACACTTTGGGAAGCCAAGGTGGGCGGATCATCTGAGATCAGGAGTTCAAGACAAGCCTGGCCAACATGGTGAAACCTCGTCTCTACTAAAATACAAAAATCAGCCAGACATGATGGCAGGTGCCTGTAATCCCAGCTACTCGGGAGGCTGAGGCAGGGAGAATCGCTTGAACCCCGGAGGTGGAGGTTGCAGTGAGCCGAAATCGCGCCATTGCACTCCAGCCTGGGTGACAGAG
>NW_026669399.1:0-1108 GCF_009828535.3 Hylobates moloch | reverse complement strand
CATTAATTAGTTTCATCTCAACAGCTGAAAGATATGCTTTTCCTAAATATCTAAACAACTATCCAGATCATCACAGCTCTCTAAAGATTACCACAAGAGAAGATCACAGAGATTCAATACTCAATTCACCTTTTCCATCACTATACTTGGGGATGAAGTTAGTTGCCCTGAAGCTGACAACCTCAACAGTATTTTGGCTTCAGAAAGATAAGCCAAATGGTGGTTGACTGAACACATACAGTTCTGAAACCGCCTAACTGTTCTGTGCTACTTATGGTCAATATTGAGAACATTATGAAGATAATAGTGTTCTGTACACACTTGGGATCCATCTCATAAGAGTGATTTCATTTGCACCTACATAACTTCCAGCTACTTACTTGACTAGTTTACCACTCTTTTCATAAAATACCAATCTCACAGAATTAAGCTCTCATTTAACTTTTTTTTTTTTTTTCTGAAATGCTCCTGAGGCAGAATAGGTTCTGGAGACAGGGAGCCTAAGGCCAACCTGCAGCTGCTTTCTTGAAACTAGACCAAAAGGAAAACCCCACGTTTCCATGCCCAAGTGACAAGGGGCCAGAGGCTCCTCCCTCTACAAAATCCCCTCTCCCCTACATCAAAAATGAGAAATAACTCTGATTGGTCACAGGACAATCCTTCATTCACATAGGGTGTAACCAACGAGAGGCCACTAAAAGGTACCTAGGAATGTTACCAAACTCTTTTAGCTTAAGAAAAACCCTAAAGAACATTGCAATACAGACACTTGAGCTGCTTGCTCGAGCCCACCCCTCTCTGTGGCATGTACTTTCACTTCAATAAACCTGTGCTTTCATTGCTTCATTGTTTTGTTGCTTTGTTTGTGCATTTTGTTCAATTCTTTATTCAATGCGCCAAAAACCTGGACAACTCCAGTCAAGACTTTCCATCCAGTAACACTCCTGTTAAACAATGTTATTGACTAAAGAATTTTGCTTCTCTGCATTGTTGAAAAATATTGCAAAATGCCATTGAAATAGTCAATATGGTAATAAGATATTTAAATCACTAGGTGTGGACTTTCTCTATGACAATATTATTCTCCTTAAAATTTTCTTACTGCATA
>NW_026669398.1:0-1108 GCF_009828535.3 Hylobates moloch | reverse complement strand
AGGACTTGCTTTATGAATCTGGGTGCTCCTGTGTTGGGTGCATATATATTTAGGATAGTTAGCTCTTCTTGTTGAATTGATCCCTTTACCATTATGTAATGGCCTTCTTTGTCTCTTTTGATCTTTGTTGGTTTAAAGTCTATTTTATCAGAGACTAGGATTGCAACCCCTGCCTTTTTTTGTTTTCCAGTTGCTTGATAGATCTTCCTCCATCCCTTTATTTTGAGTCTATGTGTGTCTCTGCACGTGAGATGGGTTTCCTGAATACAGCACACTGATGGGTCCTGACTCCTTATCCAGTTTGCCAGTCTGTGTCTTTTGATTGGAGCATTTAGCCCATTTACATTTAACGTTAATATTGTTATGTGTGAATCTGATCCTGTCATTATGATGTTAGTTGGTTATTTTGCTCGTTAGTTGCTATTGTTTCTTCCTAGCCTCGATGGTCTTTACAATTTGGCATGTTTTTGCAGTGGCTGGTACCGGTTGTTCCTTTCCATGTTTGGTGCTTCCTTCAGGAGCTCTTTTAGGGCAGGCCTGGTGGTGACAAAATCACTCAGCGTTTGCTTGTCTGTAAAGTATTTTATTTCTCCTTCACTTATGAAGCTTAGTTTGGCTGGATATGAAATTCTGGGTTGAAAATTCTTTTCTTTAAGAATGTTGAATATCGGCCCCCACTCTCTTCTGGCTTGTAGAGTTTCTGCTGAGAGATCAGCTGTTAGTCTGATGGGCTTCCCTTTGTGGGTAACCCGACCTTTCTCTCTGGCTGCCCTTAACATTTTTTCCTTCATTTCAACTTTGGTGAATCTGACAATTATGTGTCTTGGAGTTGCCCTTCTCGAGGAGTATCTTTGTGGTGTTCTCTGTATTTCCTGAATCTGAATGTTGGCCTGCCTTGCTAGATTGGGGAAGTTCTCCTGGGTAATATCTTGCAGAGTGATTTCCAACTTGGTTCCATTCTCCCCGTCATTTTCAGGTACACCAATCAGACGTAGGTTTGGTCTTTTCACATAGTCCCAAATTTCTTGGAGGCTTTGTTCATTTCTTTTTATTCTTTTTTCTCTAAACTTTGCTTCTCGCTTCATTTCATTCATTTTCATCTTCCATC
>NW_026669397.1:0-1108 GCF_009828535.3 Hylobates moloch | reverse complement strand
AAATTGTTGCAAAGTGCTGTTTTTGCCTTAAAATTTTATGTGTCTTGAAAACTATAGTATTAAAAGTATTGAGACTGTGCAAATGCTGGGCACACTTGGCATGAGATAATCGGTTTTTTTTTTTGAGACGGAGTCTCACTTTTCCACCCAGGCTGGAGTGCAGTGGCTCAATCTCGGCTCACTGCAAGCTCCACCTCCCAGGTTGACGCCATTCTCCTGCCTCAGCCTCTCCGAGTAGCTGGGACTACAGGCGCCCGCCACCACGCCCGGCTAATTTTTTGTATTTTTTTTTTAGTAGAGACGGGGTTTCACCGTGGTCTCGATCTCCTGATCTCGTGATCCGCCCCCCTCAGCCTCCCAAAGTGCTGGGATTACAAGCGTGAGCCACCGCGCCCGGCCGAGATAATCGGTTTTATTTTTACAAAATTGTAACTATGCAAGTGTGTTTATTAAAGGAACATAAACTAAAAAGAAGTTATGGGAATTTTAAAAAGTTGTGGGATGAAAAAGTTATGGGATAAAAAATGCTGTGGAAAAGCTGTGGGAAAAGAAGTTGTGAAAAAAAGTAGAAAAATGTTTTATGAAAAGTATTTTAAAAAGTTATGACAAGGAAGTTATGGGATTTTTTTTAAGTCATGTGATAAAAATAAAACCAGGCCTCTGTCGGCATAAGCCTGGAGAAGTGGGACCGGAGTCTTCACCCCCACCATGTACCAACCACCCCTTTCCAGTCACCCCTTTACCATTAGCGTAGCAAGACAAGACCCCTGTCTAATGGAGGGAGACAGACCCTTTGCCACCTGACCAGGGCTGAGTCCTTAAATTTCTGGATAATGATGTTTGTTATTGAAGAGCCAGAGGCTGGTGGAGTTGGTTTGTTTGTTTGGAGGAGGCCTCATGGCCTCCCTACTCTCACCAAAGCAACTTTTCCCTCAGGGGGCTCCCATCTTATTCAGAGAGGCAGCCGAGGCAGGACAGTGGGGCTAACTGTAGAGCAGGTGAGGGCTCGGGCTGCTGGGGTGGCCCCTGTTCCCCAGTGTACATGTAGTACCTGTGTAACATTTTGTATATTCCAGGGGGTAGGGCCACCCCTTGTATTATACGTAGC
>NW_026669396.1:0-1108 GCF_009828535.3 Hylobates moloch | reverse complement strand
CTTAGGTCTGTCTTTGTCTGCAGCCTTATATGTCACTTGATTCTAAGCACCCATACCATTTCAGTCATCCAACACCAATTTGCGTAGAGAGGCGGTGTAGCTTAGTGGTTAAGTCAAAGCATGGGCTGTGGAGCCAGAATATCTGGGGTCAAACTGTAGCTTAATTCCTTACTGCCTGTATGACAACGGGTACATTGCTTAACCTCTCCAGGCCTCAGTTTCTTCAATATGGGGATGATAACGGGATCAACCTCCAAGATCATTATGAGAATTAGATGAATTCATATGGATGAGACAATTTAAAAAGTGCTTGACTTGTAGTGAGCTCTATATAAATGTTATCTACTTTTATCATTATTTTGCTTTTTCTCCCCTTTTTCAGTTGTTCAGTCTGCTTGGCAGTCTGCTACTCAATAGTAAATTCATTGACAGCACTGAGTTTTATATAACTGATGAAAGCCTTTAACCATGTGTAAAGGCTAAAATGACCTTAGGGGAATGCAATTTATATTATAATAGCTTAATGGAACCAATTATATTATATCAGCATAAAAACTTTTAAATGGAAAAATGTATTCACCAGTAAAAATGTCCTATATTTCAATAAGAATGTCCATATGCCAACTGTTTATTAGTTGAGATTCAAGAGATATTTAACAGTGAGGATTAAGTTTTATGATTTTAATTCAATATCCATTAATAAGTTAATACAGAAGCAAGAAGAGCTTTCATAATATGGCATTTAATTATAAAACAGTCTTAAATACAAAGCATCTAGAATGTGTCAAACTTTTCAACAAATGTAACTAATTAAACCTTTCTAGGGAGAAACTGGATTTTCTGATAACCCTGATTTAAAATCGTGGAAAGCAAATCTCCACAGCAATGAAGACTGTGGGCATTCTCTTCATATCCACTCTTGCTATTCACTGAAAAAGCAAAATTAATAATCAAGTGTATAATGCGTCATTAGTTATAATGCATCTTAGCTCTGAATAGTGCTGTTAATATTATATAAAAGAAAATTGGTTTTGATTTCAAACCTAAAGTCACCAAGGCATAATTAATGTATAGAAATAGTATTTTAGTAGGACAACAATGCTTAAGT
>NW_026669395.1:0-1108 GCF_009828535.3 Hylobates moloch | reverse complement strand
GCCTCCTTGTACCAGGCTGCAGCTATGCCTGCTAATGCAGAGAGCAGAGTCCCAGCCCTCCGCCAGCGTGTTCAGCATGAGGCAGGCAGGCGCACTGTCATTCCTTCCTTTCTTCGCTCCTTCACCCACCCCTCTGCCCACAGAGCCCTGTGCCAATTCACTGCTCTGCCCACCCCATGCACCCACCCACCTCGTGCACCAGGGGTCTGCAAGGTAAAATACACAGCAGGTAAATCAGCCCCGTTCATGCCTGCAAAGGTTCCGTGTTCTGTTCCCAGCTTCCCCCACGCCACGAGCCAGACCCTGCTGGCCAAGTTCAAACAGCAGCATGAGGACAATAAGTACTTCCTGGGCACCCCGGTCATGGAGCCAGCCTTCATCATCCAGCACTTCGCAGGGAAGGTGAAATATCAGATCAAGGTAGGTGTCTGCCCATCACCATTGGTGGAAGCCTGAGGGAAGCCACAGTCAGCCCAGAAGCCCACATGGGAGGATCACCCTGTGGGCGAGGTTCCAGGGTGCTCAGAACCCACCGCAAATCCCCGGCTCCAAAGTCCAAGGCTCCATAGCTCAAGAACTGCCATTTGCGCTTAGGATGGGCCCCACCCCACCGCCAGCCCTTCCTGCGCCAGTCCGGGGTCTTTGGTAGGCACTGGTGAGTGACTATCCCCGAGTGACATCCATTCCCCACCAGGACTTCCGGGAGAAGAACATGGACTACATGCGGCCAGACATCGTGGCCCTGCTGCGGGGCAGTGACAGCTCCTACGTGCGGGAGCTCATCGGCATGGACCCCGTGGCCGTGTTCCGCTGGGCCGTGCTCCGGGCTGCTATCCGGGCCATGGCAGTGCTTCGGGAGGCCGGACACCTGCGGGCCGAGAGGGCCGAAAAGGCTGCAGGTGGGAGCCGGGGCGTGAACCCGCACAAGCGTCACTGTCGAGAGGGGGGCACATCCTGAGTTCATCTTAAAGTCAACAGTTCAGTGGCATTTAGTACATTCATTATGTTGTGCAAACGCCACCTATCTACCTGAAGTGTTCCTGTCACCCTGAACAGAAACTCGACCTGCGTGTGTAATTGAACCTCAGGGCATGCTATCAGCAACTCT
>NW_026669394.1:0-1108 GCF_009828535.3 Hylobates moloch | reverse complement strand
GGGTTCACGCCATTCTCCTGCCTCAGCCTCTCCGAGTAGCTGGGACTACAGGCGCCCGCCACCACGCCCGGCTAATATTTTTGTATTTTTTAGTAGAGACGGGGTTTCACCGTGGTCTCGATCTCCTGACCTCGTGATCCGCCCTTCTTAAGTGCAGGAATGCTGGAAAATTAAAAACTTAAAAACTAATGTGTGTACAATTTACTGGATGCCAACAATCGTGAAATTGTTTCTTTAGAATTGCAAGTATATATATATATATATATATATATATATATATATATATATTTATATGCATACATATACTTAAAATCTACTTTATTTGTCCATTTATTTATGAAATAAATATTATGAATACAAAATATTATGAATACTTTGAGGGAAAATTATCTCTTCAGATACTGAAAGATTAATAATAAAATTAATCCCAACTCTTAACATATATAATTTTATGTATTATATTATTAATATGTATTATATTAGGTATATGTTTTATGTGTAAAAGACCTTGCCAAGCTATTCAGATATTTACTTTATCAAATACTTATGTAAAATATTTAATAAATATTTTATTAAATATGTATTTATTTATATTATGAATTAGAGATAGAAGACATTTATGAACTTGTTTTTTTCTGCCAGGTTAACAGAATATTAACCCATATTTCAGTTCTCCATATTGATAGCCAATATACACTAAAAACACACCAATTATCTAATAGGGCAATTACACGGTTCCGTAAGTTATCGAGAAGTAGCTTGGCAAGAGGAAGGAAGATTACAGACAGCCTCTGTAATTTTTTGTTTAGCAGTTTTGCACAAAGTTGTTTTGGGAAACTAGTTGATTAGTAGGTGGACATAAAAACATGATTTCACTAATAGAAAATCCATGTCTCCTTTCAAATCTACTGAGGTTTTCTGTAATTATAGACTAGAAGCTTTTTGATTTGTGAAGCCAGTATTTTAGAAGGGCATGATCAAATCAGGGGAAGCAGGTCTGTATTAACAAACACTGGGGTTTTCTATTTATTCCTTTTCTTTCATTTGTTCTCCTTTCTTTCTTTTTTCTTTTTACTTCTCCTAGACAGGCAAATTCAAAGAGCATCAG
>NW_026669393.1:690-1108 GCF_009828535.3 Hylobates moloch | reverse complement strand
AAAAGGAATCTCTTCAAATAAAAACTGCACAGAATCATTCTGCCAAATATCTTTCTGTTCTGTGCATTCAACTAACAGGGTTGATCCTTACTGTTGATTGAGAAGTTCTGGAATTCTCTTTCTGTAGAAACTGCAAGCGGACATTCGGAGAACTATGTGGCCTATAGTGGAAAAAGGACTATTTCAAATAAAAACTACACAGAAGCATTCTGCCAAACTTCTTTCTGTTCTGTGCATTCAACTAACAGAGTTGAACCTTACTGTTGATTGAGAAGTTCTGAAACACTCTTTCTCTAGAAACTGCAAGCAGACAATCTGGGCGTTAAGGGGCATATAGTGGAAAAAGGAATATCTTCAAATAAAAAGTACACAGAATCATTCTGCCAAACTACTTTCTGTTCTGTGCATTCAACTAACA
>NW_026669393.1:0-590 GCF_009828535.3 Hylobates moloch | reverse complement strand
ATTTGGAGCGCTAAGGGGCCTATAGTGGAAAAAGGAACATCTTCAAATAATAAGTACACAGAAGCATTCTGCGAAACTTCTTTCTGATCTGTGCATTGAACTAGCAGAGTTGAACCATACTTTTGATTGAGAAGTTGTGAAACTCTCTTTCTGTGGAAACTGCAATTGCACATTCAGAGCGCTAAGGTGCCTATAGTGCAAAAAGGAATATCTTCAAATAACAACTACAATGAATGATTCTGCCAAACTTATTTCTGTTCTGTGCATTCATCTAACAGAGTTGAACCTTACTTTTCATTGAGAAGTTCTGAAACTCTCTTTCTGAACTAACTGTAAGCGGACATTCTGAGCGCTAAAGTGCCTATAGTGGAAAAAGGAACATCTTCTAATAAAAACTACACAGAAGAATTCTGCGACACTTCTTCCTGATCTGTGCATTCAAATAGCAGATTTGAACCCTACTTTTGATTTTGAAGTTGTGAAGCTCTCGTTCTGTAGAAACTGCAAGCGGACATAAGAGCGCTAATGGGCCTATAGAGGAGAAAGGAATATCTTCAAATAAAAACTACAGAGAGGCATTCTGCGAAACT
>NW_026669392.1:420-1109 GCF_009828535.3 Hylobates moloch | reverse complement strand
GGCACAGTGGCTTATGCCTGTAATCCCAACACTTTGAGAGGCTGAGGTGGGTGGATCACTTGAGACCAGGAGTTCGAGACCAGGCTGGCCAACGTAGTGAAACCCCATCTCTACTAAAAATACAAAAATTAGTTGGGCATGGTGGCGCGTGTGCCTGTAATCCCAGCTACTCGGGAGGCTGGGATAGGAGAATTGCTTGTATGGGGAGGCAGAGGTTACAGTGAGCTGAGATTGTGCCACTGTACTCCAGCCTGGGCAACAGAGTGAGACTCTGTCTCAAAAAAAAAAAAAAAAAAAAAATAAAGTACTACAAACTGGGTGGCCTAAAACAATAGAAATTGTTTAATAGTTGTGGAGGCTAGAAGTCTGAAATCAAGGTGTTAGTCCATGCTCTCTCTCAAGATTGTAGGGGAGAATCCTTCCTTGCCTCATTCCTGGTTTTTGGCGTTTACCAGCAATCCTTGGCATTCCTTGGCTCGTATTGTAAATGCATCACTCCAGTCAGTGCTTGTATCGTCACATGGCATTCTCCCTTTGCCTGTTCTTTTCTTACAAGGGCACCAATCATATTAGATTAAGGGCCCATCCTCCTCCAACTTAACTAATTATATCTGCAACATCACTATTTCCAAATAAGGTCACATTCTGAGGTTCCTGGATGGATGTGGATTTTTTTTTTTTTTTTTTTT
>NW_026669392.1:0-410 GCF_009828535.3 Hylobates moloch | reverse complement strand
GGTCCGCCTGCCTTGGCCTCCCAAAGTGTTGGGATTACAGGCCTGAGCCACCGCGCCCTGCCGCCAGTGTGTTAGTTTTCTGGAGGTGCCATAATATAGTACTACAGCCTGGGTGTGGTGGCTTATGCCTGTAATCCCAACACTTTGAGAGGCTGAGGTGGGTGGATCACTTGAGACCAGGAGTTCGAGACCAGGCTGGCCAACGTAGTGAAACCCCATCTCTACTAAAAATACAAAAATTAGTTGGGCATGGTGGCGCGTGTGCCTGTAATCCCAGCTACTCGGGAGGCTGGGATAGGAGAATTGCTTGTATGGGGAGGCAGAGGTTACAGTGAGCTGAGATTGTGCCACTGTACTCCAGCCTGGGCAACAGAGTGAGACTCTGTCTCAAAAAAAAAAAAAAAAAAAAA
>NW_026669391.1:0-1109 GCF_009828535.3 Hylobates moloch | reverse complement strand
AGTGCTGGGAGGATCAACAGAGGTAATCCACGAAAGGTCCTTACAACAGTTGTGAGCACCTTGTCACCTACTAAGTGCTTCTGAGTCATTTCTTTTTTTTTTTTTTTCTTTTTCTTTTTGAGACTTCTTGGTATCATATAGGTTTGTTTACCTATACAGAGCTAGGTGCTTGCCAAGCTGTCACTTCCCCAAGGAAAGTCTGGGCAGTCAGGTGGTGAACCCCATAACCCAGGGTCGTTTTTGAGATCAGCTAATAATGATGAGGAGGTGAAAAATTAATGCAGCAATAAAAAGGAGGGAAGAAGCAGTAAGTTGGGGGAAGAAAGATGAAATCTGGTTGTTTGCGATGGAAATGAAGAAGGTGCAGGGGTCCTGGGGGGCACTTAATGATGGTGGGCAAAGGCCAAAGCTCCTGCTGAATTTGAGTTAGAGATGGAAAGAGTTTCCTGAGTAAAAAGGGGGAACTATAGGATTGGTTTTGTCTTGGGAGTTAGTTTGTTTTGAGATAAACTCCTGCAAGGCATGCCTAACCTGTGTAGCACCCCAGTCAAAGGGCATTTTTTTTTTTTTTTTTGCTGGGCCCCTGGCTATAAAAACAATTTGAGTCACCCCAAACCAGCAGGTCAGCACCATTCTAGAAGCTTGATTTGCAAAAGAGAGAGACCTCTGGCCAGTGCTTGCTAGGCTGCCTGCTGGAACTGGGGCTGGCCGTTAGGCCTTAGGATATCCCATAGATGCAAATGCCAAAACAATTTGGGGCATCTTATTGACCCTACATACACGCTAGTGGGGGTGAGGGGTGGTAGAGGGTCAAGAGTACCCTGGGCCGGTAGCGGTGGCTCATGCCTGTAATCCCAGCACTTTGAGAGGCCCAGGTGGGTGGATCAAGAGGTCAGGAGTTCAAGACCAGCCTGGCCAACACGGTGAAACCCCATCTCTACTAAAAACTACAAAAATTAGCCGGGCGTGGTGGCACACACCTGTGGTCCCGGCCACTCAGGAGGCTGAGGCAGAAGAATCGCTTGAACGCGGGAGGTGGAGGTTGCAGTGAGCCCCAGTCGCGTCACTGCACTCCAGCCTGGGTGACAGGGTGAGACTCCGTCTCAAAA
>NW_026669390.1:0-1109 GCF_009828535.3 Hylobates moloch | reverse complement strand
AGTGCTGGGAGGATCAACAGAGGTAATCCACGAAAGGTCCTTACAACGGTTGTGAGCACCTTGTCACCTACTAAGTGCTTCTGAGTCATTTCTTTTTTTTTTTTTTTTCTTTTTCTTTTTGAGACTTCTTGGTATCATATAGGTTTGTTTACCTATACAGAGCTAGGTGCTTGCCAAGCTGTCACTTCCCCAAGGAAAGTCTGGGCAGTCAGGTGATGAACCCCATAACCCAGGGTCGTTTTTGAGATCAGCTAATAACGATGAGGAGGTGAAAAATTAATGCAGCAATAAAAAGGAGGGAAGAAGCAGTAAGTTGGGGGAAGAAAGATGAAATCTGGTTGTTTGCGATGGAAATGAAGAAGGTGCAGGGGTCCTGGGGGGCACTTAATGATGGTGGGCAAAGGCCAAAGCGCCTGCTGAATTTGAGTTAGAGATGGAAAGAGTTTCCTGAGTAAAAAGGGGGAACTATAGGATTGGTTTTGTCTTGGGAGTTAGTTTGTTTTGAGATAAACTCCTGCAAGGCATGCCTAACCTGTGTAGCACCCCAGTCAAAGGGCATTTTTTTTTTTTTTTTGCTGGGCCCCTGGCTATAAAAACAATTTGAGTCACCCCAAACCAGCAGGTCAGCACCATTCTAGAAGCTTGATTTGCAAAAGAGAGAGACCTCTGGCCAGTGCTTGCTAGGCTGCCTGCTGGAACTGGGGCTGGCCGTTAGGCCTTAGGATATCCCATAGATGCAAATGCCAAAACAGTTTGGGGCATCTTATTGACCCTACATGCACGCTAGTGGGGGTGAGGGGTGGTAGAGGGTCAAGAGTACCCTGGGCCGGTAGCGGTGGCTCATGCCTGTAATCCCAGCACTTTGAGAGGCCCAGGTGGGTGGATCAAGAGGTCAGGAGTTCAAGACCAGCCTGGCCAACACGGTGAAACCCCATCTCTACTAAAAACTACAAAAATTAGCCGGGCGTGGTGGCACACACCGGTGGTCCCGGCCACTCAGGAGGCTGAGGCAGAAGAATCGCTTGAACGCGGGAGGTGGAGGTTGCAGTGAGCCCCAGTCGCGTCACTGCACTCCAGCCTGGGTGACAGGGTGAGACTCCGTCTCAAAA
>NW_026669389.1:0-1109 GCF_009828535.3 Hylobates moloch | reverse complement strand
AGTGCTGGGAGGATCAACAGAGGTAATCCACGAAAGGTCCTTACAACAGTTGTGAGCACCTTGTCACCTACTAAGTGCTTCTGAGTCATTTCTTTTTTTTTTTTTTTCTTTTTCTTTTTGAGACTTCTTGGTATCATATAGGTTTGTTTACCTATACAGAGCTAGGTGCTTGCCAAGCTGTCACTTCCCCAAGGAAAGTCTGGGCAGTCAGGTGGTGAACCCCATAACCCAGGGTCGTTTTTGAGATCAGCTAATAATGATGAGGAGGTGAAAAATTAATGCAGCAATAAAAAGGAGGGAAGAAGCAGTAAGTTGGGGGAAGAAAGATGAAATCTGGTTGTTTGCGATGGAAATGAAGAAGGTGCAGGGGTCCTGGGGGGCACTTAATGATGGTGGGCAAAGGCCAAAGCTCCTGCTGAATTTGAGTTAGAGATGGAAAGAGTTTCCTGAGTAAAAAGGGGGAACTATAGGATTGGTTTTGTCTTGGGAGTTAGTTTGTTTTGAGATAAACTCCTGCAAGGCATGCCTAACCTGTGTAGCACCCCAGTCAAAGGGCATTTTTTTTTTTTTTTTTGCTGGGCCCCTGGCTATAAAAACAATTTGAGTCACCCCAAACCAGCAGGTCAGCACCATTCTAGAAGCTTGATTTGCAAAAGAGAGAGACCTCTGGCCAGTGCTTGCTAGGCTGCCTGCTGGAACTGGGGCTGGCCGTTAGGCCTTAGGATATCCCATAGATGCAAATGCCAAAACAGTTTGGGGCATCTTATTGACCCTACATGCACGCTAGTGGGGGTGAGGGGTGGTAGAGGGTCAAGAGTACCCTGGGCCGGTAGCGGTGGCTCATGCCTGTAATCCCAGCACTTTGAGAGGCCCAGGTGGGTGGATCAAGAGGTCAGGAGTTCAAGACCAGCCTGGCCAACACGGTGAAACCCCATCTCTACTAAAAACTACAAAAATTAGCCGGGCGTGGTGGCACACACCTGTGGTCCCGGCCACTCAGGAGGCTGAGGCAGAAGAATCGCTTGAACGCGGGAGGTGGAGGTTGCAGTGAGCCCCAGTCGCGTCACTGCACTCCAGCCTGGGTGACAGGGTGAGACTCCGTCTCAAAA
>NW_026669388.1:0-1109 GCF_009828535.3 Hylobates moloch | reverse complement strand
AAAAAAAAGCCAGGTGTGGTAGTGCATGCCTGTAATCCTAGCTACTTGGGAGGCTGATGGGAGGATTACTTGAACCCAGGAGATGGAGGTTGCAATGAGCCGAGAATGCCACTGCACACTCCAGACTGGATTACAGAGTGAGACTCCTAAAAAAAAAAAATTAAAATATATATGGAAGAATAAAAGAATTCAAATAGTCAAGGCAACTTTAGATAAAAAGGACAAGCCTGGAGGCCTTCCATTTCTTATCTTTAAACTGTACTATAAGCTACAGTAATCAGTATAACGTGGTTCTGGTACAAAAATAGAGAGCAATGGGAAAGATGAGAGAGCCCTGAAATAAATCTACACTACTCCAACTTTTTATTGAACAAGTCTACAGAAATAAAGGAAAAATAACTTCCTATGCAATAAATGGTAGTGGGAAAACTGGCTAGTCATATGCAGAAGAAAATTGAATCCCTACCTCGTAAGAAATATAACAAGATAGATTAATACTGTGAGTCTTCAAGCTACAAAAATCCTAGAAGAACATCTAGAAAGTACATTTCTAGACACTGGCCTCTAGAAGTAATTTATGACTAACACCTTAAAAGTGAATGCAACAAAAATAAAAAATTTAAAATGGCACCTAAGTAAACTGGAGTTTTGCACAGTAAAAAGCTATCAACAAAGTAAACAGAGCCTACAGTGTGGAATAAATTATTTGTATACTGCATACCGCAATGGATTAATACATGGAATCTATAAGAAATTTAATAAGAAAGTAGACAAGTGATATAAATACTTCTCAAAGGAATACATAAAAGCTGCCAATAAACATGCAGAAAATTGCACAAGATAATCTAATCAGAGAGATGGAAAGTTTTGGAGAGAAGAAAATCTTTATAAACTGTTGGTGAAAATGCAAATTCAGCTCCTGTGAAACAGTTTCTAGATTTTTCAAATAACTAAAAATAGAATTGCCATTTGACCCATTAACCCCTTTTTTGGATATCTACCCAAAGGAAAATAAAGTATTTTACTAAAATGACACCTGTACTTACATGTTTATTGCAGCACTATTTACAGTGGCAAAAACCTTGAAAAACTATAGGGTATGATGTACG
>NW_026669387.1:0-1109 GCF_009828535.3 Hylobates moloch | reverse complement strand
GAGTGAGAATCGGGATGGACCTCACAGACGACAAACAGATGGACAAACACCTTCATGCCTTTGCCCAGGCTGTTTTCACCGCTGGGAATGCCCTTTCTTCCCTCTCTACAATCTGGCAAACTCCTATTCATCCTGCAAAGCACATCTCCGAGGCCACAGACTGGCCCTGGGAGCTCTCCCTGACGCCCTGGAATCCGCAGAGGTTGTCAACCTGCCCACTAGAACAAGCGCTTGAGGGACTGGGTGACGTTCTCCCTAGTGATCCCAGGCCCCGCCACATGGGTAGTGTCTGCTCAGGGAAGGCAGGCCGGAAAGTCGCTCTGTCTCTCCCACTCCTGTCTCTGGCTCTTTCTCTGGTTGGGGCTTCCTCACTCTGGGCCTGTGTCCAGTTGGCTTGTGCTGGACTCGGTGTGTAAGGGAGACAGAGATAGACACACAGAGATGGAGCGCAGAGGCGAGAGATGTCATCCACTCTGCCTGGGCCACAGTCTCCTGGCTCCACTGTCCCCTCCTTCGGCCCTGTGTAATGTCCAGGTGTCTCCCGGGGATACGAGACCCCAGGGCTCCATGGCCCCTCAGCCTTTCCTTTCTGCCTTCAGTTGGTTTTACTCTTAATTCTGCATGCATTTTTTTCTTTTGGAGAAAACTAAAATGTTTCCCCCATGACAGAAAAAAAGAATATATATTCTTTCTGGCAAAATAGGAAAGATACAGGAAAACACAAACCAACCAACCAACCAACATATTTCACACCCCCTGCTCGGCCCCTCCCGTCTGGAGTCTGGGGCATGTCTCCAGGGTGCATGCAGGGTGTGCGTGGTGTGTGGTGTGTTTAGGGGTGTGCAGCATATGCGTGTCCTTGCTGCTGTTGCCTCCCAGGCTTCATCCTATGAGCTTCGAAAGTCTCTTTGTTCATCCTCCGCTTCTCTTGTCCCCCCTCTTCCTCCCTCCCTAGTTACGTTCTCCAGACCAGACTTCATGCTGGGTGCACGCATGCACGGACACGCACAGACACGCACACACACATGCATACACATGCACACACACACGCACAGAGTCTCTTCTATGCATTTTCTGTCATCTCTGTCTTCTTTTCCCATTTTTCTCTC
>NW_026669386.1:0-1109 GCF_009828535.3 Hylobates moloch | reverse complement strand
ACTCCATAGCCCTCCATTCCATCCCATTCCATTCCACTCAATTCCACACCACTCCACTCACCTCCCCTATACTCCACTCCATAACGTTCCATTCTATCCCATTCCGTTACACTCCGTCCCTCTACACTCCACTACACTTCACTCCACTCCACTCCTCTCCACTCCAATCCAATTCACTCCATTCCGTTCCATTCCATACCATTCCACTCCATTCCATTCCATTCATTTTTTTCAACAGGATCTCACTCTGTCTCCTAGGCTGGAGTGCAGTTGCATATCCTCAGCTATCATTTCATTTCACCATTTTAATCCATTACATTGCATTACACTCCATTCCCTTCCATTTCACTCCACTGCACTCCACTTTATTCCAATACATTTCACTGAAATCCTCAAAACTCCACTCCGTTCCATTCCATTCCATTCCATTCCAGTCCACTCTTCTCCTCTCTACCTCACTCTACCCCATTCCACTTCACTCCACTCCACTCCATTCCATTCCATCCCATTCCATTCCACTCAATTCCACTCCATTCCACTCAACTCCTCTCCAGTCCACTCCACTCCATTCGGTTCCATTCCATTGCACTCCACTCCACTGCACTCCACTCAATTCCATTCCATCCCATCCCATTCCCGTCCATTCCACTCCAGTCCACTCCACTCCACTCCAATCCCTCTGATTCCACTCCACTCCATTCCATTCCCATCTTTCGAAAGGATCTCACTCTGTCACCCAGGCTGTAGTGCAGTGGCAGTATCTCAGTGCACAATATATTTCACCATTCCATTCCATCCCACTCCATTGCATTCCATTCTTTTCCATTGCATTCCATTCCACTCCACTCCAATCTACTCCACTCCATCCCTCTCCATCAATTTCCATCCCATTTCATTCTACCCCATTCCACTCCTCTCCACTCCACTCCACCCCACACCATTCCATTCCATTCCATTCCATCCCCCTCCACTCCACCCCACACCATTCCATTCCATTCCATCCCCCTCCACTCCATTCTACTCCACTCCGTTTCATTCCGTTCCATTCCACCCCATTCAATTCCACTCCATTCCACTCCACTCCACTCCACTAAATTCCACTCCATCCT
>NW_026669385.1:932-1109 GCF_009828535.3 Hylobates moloch | reverse complement strand
AAATGATGAGTTCATGTCCTTTGTAGGGACATGGATGAAACTGGAAACCATCATTCTCAGTAAACTATCGCAAGGACAAAAAACCAAACACTGCATGTTCTCACTCAGGTGGGAATTGAACAATGAGAACTTATGGACACAGGAAGGGGAACATCACACTCCGGGGACTGTTGTGGG
>NW_026669385.1:0-909 GCF_009828535.3 Hylobates moloch | reverse complement strand
CTAAAACCTAAAGTATAATAATAAAAAATAAAAAAATAAAAATAAATAAAGTCAGGATGTGAAGATGTTTAAAAAAAAAAAGAAACCACTCTTTCATGCCTTCTAATGATATCATAAGCCCCCAGTTTTCTGTATTAAGTTCCTTTTTTTGCATAATATGGGGGTTTCTGTGTCCTGCAATGAATCTTTTTCTAAAATACCTATCAATAAAACATACATGCTAATACAAAAATATACAAAGATATCTTTGGATGTCAACACTACCCAGGCATTTCTTTACTCTATTTTATGATATCAGAGCTCTGTTGCTACCTGCCTTCACCCCGTCATTTTGGCTGCATCTTTGGTCAAGCAGAGCTGGAGGCATACTGGAAAGACCACACAGAGAGGCCAACAGAAATCACCCATGTGGATAATTCCTTCTGAGCCTCCAGACCTTTTGAAATCAAGGTCTTGATGACAAAGGGGTTTATGGATTAGAATTTGTTGCCACTTTAGGAAATTAGCACCATCATATTCTTGCATTGTTAATTTCTTTTCTGTAGCTTTTACTGACTGCTGGTTAACCAAATTCTCTCTAGATCTTAATTCAAGAGGTGGGGTAGATATGGGCCAGTGCTTTAGTTAAGAGATGCTAAGTGACTTCAGAATTCTAGTGTGAAAATCCAAGTATTCACATTCTACTTTCACCTGTTAATTTTTTTCTTTCTGGTTCCAGATTTTAGTAAATAGGTAAAACTTAGCATATGTGTCTAAGGGGGAGATCTCATCAAGACAAGTGGTATATTTCTGTATGTCACAGAAACACATGTAGCTAAAAAACGCACAAGAGGTGTAGGTGGACCAGGAAACCTTGCAGTGAGTAACAGAGGTCCTTGCTATGGGGACATACTAGGGGAAAGATACTTC
>NW_026669384.1:0-1109 GCF_009828535.3 Hylobates moloch | reverse complement strand
CAAATATCATTGAGTTTCCATCAAGAAGAAATGTATTTGCTTGTAAATAGTCTAAATGAGGCATTCTCCAAACAAAAGAGAAAATGTATTGACAATTGCTGTAGAGTTGAAGTGCTGAAACTTGCTCACTGAGACATTTCCATTCAACACTAACGCATTAGACCCTCAATGCAGAATAAAAGTTTACGAATAAAAGCAAATAGAAACACAGTCACTACCTGTGATTTCTTCTTATGTTTCCACTCCCAATCATATTCTTAGCTACTTTTGGACCCCATGGGGGAAAAGAAACCAGAATGGAATAAAACTTCTAACATCAGAACTACCAGTAACTGAAAGAAGAGAAAACAAAAACAAAAACAAAAAACAAAACAGAAGCAAAGCCCTCTAGAGTGCAAGGTATCCCAGGAGAGTAAGCTCTTAAGTACCCGCTCCATGGAGGTGGCGGGCCAGCTGCATGTCTCTGGGCATAATTGTCAC
Source organism: Hylobates moloch (assembly GCF_009828535.3). Classification (NCBI taxonomy): domain Eukaryota; kingdom Metazoa; phylum Chordata; class Mammalia; order Primates; family Hylobatidae; genus Hylobates; species Hylobates moloch. The sequence goes on along the minus strand of NW_026669384.1, from coordinate 629 downwards.
GTGCCTGGCATGGATGGCACACAGGTTGGTGTCTTCAAAGAGGCGCACCAGGTAGGCCTCGCTGGGCTCCTGCAGGGCGCTAGTGGCTGCCCTCTGGAAGCGCAGGTCCGGGCTGATGGCCTGGGTGATCTCGCGCACCAGGTGCTGGACGTGCAGCTTGCGCAGGAGCAGCTGAGTGGACTTCTGGTGCTTTCTGATTTTGCAGAGCACCAGGATGCCAGGCCTGTAGCTGTGGGTTTTCTTGATCCCTCCTATAGGCGGCGCCCTCTTGCCGGCAGCTTTGGTGGCCAGGGGCTTCCTGGGGGCCTCCCAGGTGGTGGCTTTGCGAGTGTTCTGCTTGATGTCTGCTGTGGTGCGGGGCCGTGGCCTCTCCCCTGTCCTTGGGCTGAGCCTGACCAGCTGCAGGCGGCTCTGGCATCAGGGAGCGAGGGCAGTGGGTTTGTGGACAGGATTCAGAGAGCCTGTGAGTTGAGATACGTGCAGAAGACGCATCCTCACACTTAGCCCCTTTCAATCCAGCCCTAGACTTGCCTGCTCACAGGTCTGTGGGTCAGAGGTCAGCCTGCTCATTCACCCTGTGGAATCCTGGGCTTCCGAGGTCTACACACCCGCAGTGGGAATCTTCCTGC
>NW_026669383.1:0-1109 GCF_009828535.3 Hylobates moloch | reverse complement strand
ATAAAGAAATGGCAATAACTGGTACATACATCAATTCAAAATATTTTCACTAAGCACCAAATAGAATAGTTCCCAGTCTTTTCACTGAGAACCCCTTTGCACGAATGCCTAAAACGTAATCAGTTTATTTAGGCTTTTAGTCAAGAAATATAAAGCTGCCAATCAGAGTTTCTAATGACCATGAGACGACCAGGTTAACAGCCTTGAGGTCATATTATATGAGCTTTTAAAAGCTTTGTTTAACCTATACATTCTAACTAAGGGGATTTGTTGGTGTCAGGCTGGTAATCATGGGTCCATGTTCCAGATACCATATATACACACAACAAAAGGAGACTATATGACCCCTGTATATTCAAGGGAATAATGTCTGATTCTCACAGGTGTACAATTAGTGAGGGGCAGAGAGACAGGTGCGAAGCGCTAGCCCACAAGGGAGAACCAAGCAAGGGCAGTAGAAGAGAGAAAAGTCCTGTGCCCTTGGGATGCAGCAGAATGGGTGCTGGGAGGCTCCAGGGAACAGATACACGAGTGGATGTCAGTGCATGTGGGAAGGGGCCTTCAAGGCTGAAGAAAACAAAATGAGCCAAGGCACAGAGCCACAGGAGTACTGCCAGTCAGAAGATAGTGAAGCATTTGTCCTGGGTAAAGGGATGTGATCTAATAAGATCTAATAAGAGACTGTATAAAACTCAGAAAACCTCACCCAGTGGGAGCCAAATAACGCTGGTCTCTCTTTCTTTCTTTTTTTTTTTTTTTTTGAGGTGGGGTTTTATTCTTATTGCCCAGGCTGGAGTACAAATGGCATGATCCTGGCTCACTGCAACCTCTGCCTCCTGGGCTCAAGCAATTCTCCTGCCTCAGCCTCCCAAGTAGCTGGGATTACAGGCACCCACCACCACATCTGGCTAATTTTTATAATTTTAGTAGAGATGGGGTTTCACCATATTGGCCAGTCTGGTCTAGAACTCCTGGTCTCAAGTGATTCACCCGCTTCAGCCTCCCAAAGTGCTGGGATTACAGGCATGAGCCACTGTGCCCAGCCCTGATAGTCTCTATTTTTTAACAGCAATTCGACAGGGAATTTGAGGAGACCTGAAAAACTAATA
>NW_026669382.1:0-1109 GCF_009828535.3 Hylobates moloch | reverse complement strand
GGCCTGGTGTGGCTCCCATCTGTCATCCCAGCACTTTTGGGAGGCCGAGGAGGGTGGATTGCCTGAGCTCAGGAGTTGGACACCACCCTGGGTAAAGTGATGAAACCCTGTCTGTACTAAAAATACAAAAAATTAGGTGGGTGTGGTGGTGCGTGCCTGTAATCCCAGTTACTCAGGAGGCTGGGGCAGGAGAATCACTTGAACCCAAGAGGTGGAGGTTGCAGTGAGCCGAGACCGTGCCACTGCACTCCAGCCTGGAAACAGAGCGAAACTCAGTCTCAAAAAAAAAAAAAAAAAAAAGAAAGAAAAAGAAAAAAAGACAGACTCTCACTCCGTCCCCTGGGCTGGAGTGAAGTGTCCTGATCTTGGCTCACTGCATCCTCCACCTCCTGGGTTCAAGCAATTCTCATGCCTCAGCCTGCCACATAGCTGGGGTTACAGGTGTGCACCACTGTGCCTGGTAATTTTTGCATTTTCAGTAGAGATGGGGTTTCACTATGTTGGCCAGGCTGGTGTCGAACTCCTGACCTTGTGGTCTGCCTGCCTCGGGGTTCCCAAAGTTCTAGGATTACAGATGTGAGCCACCGCGCCTGGCCCCATTTGTTTAAAATTTATTTTTATTTTATTTATTTTTTTAAGACAGAGTCTCACTCTCTCCCCTAGGCTGGAGTAAAGTGGTGTGATCTTGGCTCACTGCATCCTCTACCTCCTGGGTTCAAGCAATTCTCATACCTCAGCCTGCCACGTAGCTGCGGTTACAGGCGTGTGCCACTGTGCCTCCTAGTTTTTGCATTTTTAGTAGAAACGGGGTTTCACCATGTTGGCCAGGCTGTGTCGAACTCCTGACCTCAAGTGATCCTCCCGCCTCAGCCTCCCAAAGTGCTGGGATTATAGGTGTGAGCCACCACGCTCAGCCTGTTGTAGTTTTTGCTTATTAAGTTTTCTGAACTAATTCTTTAAAGTCTGTATTATTTGTCATTTGTGGCCACTGATGTCTCTGCTCAGTTATTTTAGTAGCCAGCTAATGGCTGCACAGAAGTTATTTTAAATTCCTGAGACCAATTAATCTTCAGTCATTGTTAAATGGGTCTCTCTCTCTCACTTGCTGC
>NW_026669381.1:0-1110 GCF_009828535.3 Hylobates moloch | reverse complement strand
GAGTGAGACTCTGTGTCAAAAAAAAAAAAAAAAGAGAAGAAGAATTTGTTGAATTTAGTATGATGGGAGTAGACCCCCCGAAATATTGACTATTTTTCCCAAATAATAGCTTTTTGTAATTAAAGTATTATACTAACTTTGGATTTTATTTAACATGTTATATTCACACTACAGTTATTACAAAATAATTTGACTTGATAATCTTGAATGCAAATATAAGAAGGAAACTAATTACTTATTTTCTACAATGTACTTTAATAGACGATGAAGGTGCTAAAAATTATGTTTAAACAAACAATGGGAAAGGCCATTTCATACTCCTTTATTACTATTGGAATTTGGAGCTATAGCAGGCCATTAAATACATAAAAGTGACTTATGTTCAGCCCTGAAATATCCTGGCATTACTCTACTGCTATCACTCAAATCACAATGAAGTGCTTTTGGGTACTAAGGCAAAATCTCTCCATGTCTCACATCTCAATGAATCTCTGTTTATAGTGTAATAGCAATAGTATAATACTGTATAATGTAATTTCAATTCCTTTTACACTTTATAGTATAATAGGAATTGTGAATTTGAGAATTCGCAATTGTCCTTGGTTAAAGTACAAACACCATCTCTAAAGGTCACCAAGCACCTTCCCAAAAGTCACTAAAATCTGCCCCCTACTTAACTATCCAGCTGAATTTCAAGGCTCTCTGACTCTTATGCCACCTCAGTCTTCCTTCCAGCCATAGGAAACTACTTGCAATTCCACCAACATCCCCCACACTCTTTCACACCTCCAAGTATGTGCACATCTTATTTCTTCTGTTTCAAACTCCTTCTTCCCTCCTGCACTGACTCCTTCATCTCGTTAAAACCATTTACCTCTCAAATCTCATACTTGATTCATCCTTCTCCTTTATCAAATCTTCCATGATCAACAAGACTGGATGAAACAACTATCAAGTGTTTATTATGTTATATAGCAATTGCCATTTTACCTGTCTCTCCCCACTACAGTGGGAATACAGAATGTTTTAATTGTTCTCAGAAATCCCCAAAGCCTGGAATTTTACCTTGTATATATGGCAGATACTCAACAAATACATGCTAATGAATGG
>NW_026669380.1:0-1110 GCF_009828535.3 Hylobates moloch | reverse complement strand
GTCCCTTCTTCTTCAATCCACTGCATTCCATTCATTCCATTCCTTTCAAGACCAGTCCCCTCTTCTTCAATCCACTGCATTCCATTCCATTCCATTTCATTGCATTCCATTCCATTTCACACGTATCCTCTCTATTCCACACGACCGCGCCTCCACTCCATTCCATTCCTTCCCATTGCACTACACTCCACTCCTGCCATTCCGTTCCTTCCCATTCCACTCCACTCCACTCCACTGCATTCCATTTTTTTCTACTCCATTACAATACACTACATTCCACTCCACTTCATTCCATTCAATTCCATTCTATTCCATTCCATTCCTGTCCATTGCATTCCATTCCATTCCACTCCATTCCATTGCATTCCATTCCATTCCCTTTGAATCCTCTTCACTCCACTACAGTCCACTGCACTCCATTCCATTCCGTCCCATTCAATTTCAGTCCATTCCATTACATTCCATTCCAATCCACTCCATTCCACTCCATTCCATTCTTTTCTCCTCCTTTCCACTACAGCGCCTTCCACTCCACTGCATTCCAGTCCATTCCATTCCATTCCAATCCATTCCAATGTAATCCACCCCCTCCACTCCATTCCTTTCCTTCCCATTCCTCTCCACTCCTTTCCTTTCCATTCCATTGCATACCATTCTGTTTGATTTGATTCCACTCCTCTCCACTCCATTCCTTTCTTCTCCATTCCGCTACACTGCTTTCCACTCCACTCCACTCCATTCCCATCAATTCCATTCCATTCCATTCCATTCCATTCCATTCCAGTCCACTGCACTCCATTCCATTCAATTCCATTCCATTTCACTCCACTACACTGCACTCCAATCCACTGCATTCCATTCAATTAAGTCCCATTTCACTCGGATCAACTCCACTCTAGTCCACTCCACGAAATTCCATTCATTCCCATTCAACACCACTCCACTCCTCTCCATTTCATTCCATTGCATTCCACTTCTCTCCACTACATTCCTTTCTAATCCATTCGACTACACTGCACTCCACTCCACTTCATTCCATTCCATTGCATTTCATTCCATTCCGTTCTGTACCATTCCATTCCACTCCTCTCCACTCCACTGTAATTCACT
>NW_026669379.1:0-1110 GCF_009828535.3 Hylobates moloch | reverse complement strand
CCAGCAATCCTGTTGCTCAGCCAGATTGGGAACCACAGAGATCAGTGATCAGAGAGTGCCCAGGGTGGGTGGGTGGGGTGGGTTTTCAAACCCTGTTTAAAAGAGGATTTTTCTCAAAGAAAGAAAAGGGAGGATGCATATCTTCAGTTATGAGATGTGATATTCTCTGTTGTTCTCTCCACCATGGGGAAGAGGCCAGGGAGACAATTCAGGATGTGGCTCTCGCACAAAGAACCCCTCTGAATGCCGCTCTCTGAAACTCGCCCACAGACTCATTTCTCACTCACTTCTTGGAGCAAACTATGGAAACCAAATTTCTGTAATGTACACATGAAGTCGTATCTCTGGTATTGGGGGCTAGTTTTATTGTGGGGAAGGCCACAGAACCAGGCTGGAAGCTACACATCCAGGAACAGAATCCACAGCCCACCCTGGATCAGGTACCTCCTAGGAACAACTGCCCCTGCTGCTGAGCACAGACGCCACTGCTCACATCTCTGACACCCTAGTGCTGGACCCCCGACCCTGAGGCTAGGGCAGATGTCACTGCTGTACCTGGAAATTGGACATCACTACTGTCACTTAGCCATCTTTACTAAAATGCATTCTGCACAGTCCTAGCCTCTCTGTCACCTCATTCTGGCTCAGAGTCTGGCAGTGATATAGGAGTTAAGAAGAAATTATTTAGATAGGTAGTGAGGGTACGGAAGGCTTTTAATGAAAAGCATGCTCCAAACTATTTTCTTTTCTAACAAGGAGCAGCCTGTAATATCAAGCTTCAGACATAGACAAGTAAGCTGGAAGCTTGCACGGGTGAATGCCAGCAGCTGTGCCGATAGGAATAGGACACCCGGGACTGGGCATGTTCACAGTGGCGGCTCCATCTTCCCTTCTCTTTGCCAGGCATGTTTACAGTAAGGAGCAGACAACATGGCGCCGGCCCAGTGGAAAGTCCATTTGCATAATAGGATGAGGGTGGGGTGAACAGCCTTCCATACACACTATGTAAATATTACACCTGGTCCAACCAACCTGTGGGCCCTGCGTAAAATCAGACACCATCTCCTCAAGCCTGCCTGTAAAATCCGATGCACTCCCATTCCAGGCTGG
>NW_026669378.1:0-1110 GCF_009828535.3 Hylobates moloch | reverse complement strand
CCAGCCTGGAATGGGAGTGCATCGGATTTTACAGGCAGGCTTGAGGAGATGGTGTCTGATTTTACGCAGGGCCCACAGGTTGGTTGGACCAGGTGTAATATTTACATAGTGTGTATGGAAGGCTGTTCACCCCACCCTCATCCTATTATGCAAATGGACTTTCCACTGGGCCGGCGCCATGTTGTCTGCTCCTTACTGTAAACATGCCTGGCAAAGAGAAGGGAAGATGGAGCCGCCACTGTGAACATGCCCAGTCCCGGGTGTCCTATTCCTATCGGCACAGCTGCTGGCATTCACCCGTGCAAGCTTCCAGCTTACTTGTCTATGTCTGAAGCTTGATATTACAGGCTGCTCCTTGTTAGAAAAGAAAATAGTTTGGAGCATGCTTTTCATTAAAAGCCTTCCGTACCCTCACTACCTATCTAAATAATTTCTTCTTAACTCCTATATCACTGCCAGACTCTGAGCCAGAATGAGGTGACAGAGAGGCTAGGACTGTGCAGAATGCATTTTAGTAAAGATGGCTAAGTGACAGTAGTGATGTCCAATTTCCAGGTACAGCAGTGACATCTGCCCTAGCCTCAGGGTCGGGGGTCCAGCACTAGGGTGTCAGAGATGTGAGCAGTGGCGTCTGTGCTCAGCAGCAGGGGCAGTTGTTCCTAGGAGGTACCTGATCCAGGGTGGGCTGTGGATTCTGTTCCTGGATGTGTAGCTTCCAGCCTGGTTCTGTGGCCTTCCCCACAATAAAACTAGCCCCCAATACCAGAGATACGACTTCATGTGTACATTACAGAAATTTGGTTTCCATAGTTTGCTCCAAGAAGTGAGTGAGAAATGAGTCTGTGGGCGAGTTTCAGAGAGCGGCATTCAGAGGGGTTCTTTGTGCGAGAGCCACATCCTGAATTGTCTCCCTGGCCTCTTCCCCATGGTGGAGAGAACAACAGAGAATATCACATCTCATAACTGAAGATATGCATCCTCCCTTTTCTTTCTTTGAGAAAAATCCTCTTTTAAACAGGGTTTGAAAACCCACCCCACCCACCCACCCTGGGCACTCTCTGATCACTGATCTCTGTGGTTCCCAATCTGGCTGAGCAACAGGATTGCTGG
>NW_026669377.1:0-1110 GCF_009828535.3 Hylobates moloch | reverse complement strand
ATGGAAGAAATGCAGTGAAAATACAGTATTATAATCTAATGAGATCATTATCGTGTATGTGGCCTGTTGTTCACCCAAATATCATGATGTGCAGGATTCTATTCAAGTTGCTGAAAATAAAACAAAACCAATAAAACTGCCGAGTAAAAATATTACACTAATTAAAGCTTTTCTTCAGTAACGTAGGATGTTTGAAACGTTTCTCCAAAAAGCAAAAAGTGGACAAGTTCATCACCACTAGACCTGCCTTACAGGAATGCCAAGGTCTCTGGTAGGTTCCGGGAATAATGAAGTAGCTGCATCAGCTCCACTCTGTCATCTGCCATTTGATAGACTTGCATAGTTCTTTTTTTTCTGTCCTGCTTTTTCCCTCTATAAACTCCTTCTCCCTTCCCTTCATAATTCTGTCTGTTAATGCAACTCATATTTAGCTGAAAATGCTGGAGTCATTGGAACAAATTCCCATCGTTCCTCCACCAAATCTAGTAAGCCATCTCCAGGGGTGTCCATCTCCATTTTCTTTTCTTCTATTCCCATGGGATAGTTTCCTTGTTCCTACATGAGTCCAGCCCTCGTCTTCACGTACATGGGCCATCAAACCATCACGCACCCAGGAACAGCTTCAGGAAATGTACCCTGCCAGCTTCCCCATCAGCCTCCACCTACAGTGATCATTCCTTCAGCTTTCACTCACGCTGGAGGGCTTTCCACCCAAAAGGGCCTTTCACACCCACTCCCAGTACAGTTCTGGGACCCAGTATACCTGCCAGATACAGGTACATATCCTTCCCCTTTGTTGTTAGTTTTGTTTCATCTATTTAAAATTCACTTGGATGTCACCAATGATGGGAATGCCCAGCGTGCCCACCCATTTTCTGTCCACCGCCTGAAAAAGCCACCTGTGAGGGTAATCACCCTAGTGTGCTGCACTGAGGGGCCACCTGGATATACACTGACATGAGATGTATGAGTTATTAGAGGAGGCCCCAGGTCACCAGGTGTCTGTGCTCCACAGGACACAGGTCTGTCCTGCAGTAGAGCTGGCATGACCTGAAATCATATGTGTGCATGACCAGTGGTCTCAGCAGGGCACCTGAGACCAGCTTCAGA
>NW_026669376.1:0-1110 GCF_009828535.3 Hylobates moloch | reverse complement strand
GAAGTTGACCAACCCAGGGTTGGTATAGCTTAGTTAAACTTTCGTTTATTGCTAAAGGTTTATCACTGCTGTCTCCCGTGGGGGTGTGGCTAGGCAAGGTGTTTTGAGCTGCATTATTGCGTGCTTGATACCGGCTCCTTTTGATCATGGGTGATTTGAAGGGCGATCTCACCGGGGCGGGGATGCTTGCATGTGTAATCTTACCAGGGGCTAATAGAAAGGCTAGGACCAAACCTATTTGTTTATGGGGCGAGTGAGCCCGTCTCGACATTTTCAGTGTTTTGCTTTGGGTGGTTAAGCTACATAAACGGGGACTCTTTGGGGTTAGACTGGTCTAAGGTAAGGGAAGTTTGACTCCAAAGTATTTGCTCTGCATCACTCTACCACATTGTCTTTTTATTCATTTTTTTTTTTTTTGCCTTTTCTACTTTTATTTTAGATTCAGGGAGTACCTGTGCAAGTTTGTTACATAGGTAAATTGCATGTTGCTGAGGCTTGGTGTGCAAATGACTTTGTCACCAAGGTATTTAGCATAGTACCCGAGAAGCAGCCTTCCAACCGATGCCCTTCTCCCACTTTCCCCCTCAAGCAGTTCCCAGTGTCTATTGCTCCCATCTTTGTGCCCATGTCTATTCAATCTTTAGCTCCCATTTGTGAGAACATGTGATATTTGGTTTTCTGTTCCTGTGTTAGTTTGCTCAGGATAATGGCATCCAGATGCATCTATGTTGCTTCAAATGACATAATTTCATTCATTTGTATGGCTACATAGTGTTCCATGGGGTGTGTGTGTGTGTGTGTGTGTGTGTGTGTAACATTTTCTTTATTCAGTACACTCTTGATGGTCATCTTGGTTGATTCCGTGTCTTTGTTATTGTGCATAGCCCTGCGATAAACAATACGAGTATATAAATTCTTTTGATAGAACTATTTACTTATTTCCCTTTGGATATATGCCAAATAGTGGGATTGCTGGGTCAAATGATAGTTCACAATTCTTTAAGAAGTATCCAAACTGCTTTCCACAGTGGCTGAACTAACTTACGTTCCCACCAACAATGTATAAGTGTTCCCTTTTCTTCACAGCCTCACTAGCATCTATTATTTTCT
>NW_026669375.1:0-1110 GCF_009828535.3 Hylobates moloch | reverse complement strand
TCCTTTTTTTTTGAGACAGAGTCTTGCTCTGTTGCCCAGGCTGGAGTGCAGTGGCACGATCTCCACTCACTGCAAGCTCCACCTCCTGAGTTCACGCCATTCTCCTGCCTCAGCCTCCTGCGTAGCTGGGACTACAGGCACCCGCCATCACGCCTGGCTAATTTTTTGTATTTTTAGTAGAGACGGGGTTTCACCATGTTAGCCAGGATGGTCTCGATCTCCTGACCTTGTTATCCGCCCTCCTCGGCCTCCCAAAGTGCTGGGATTACAGGCTTGAGCCACCGCGCCCGGCCTGTATCCTTAAATACCTACGAGTTGGGTAAATTCCTCTCCTCTTGAGGTTCCAAGATAACTTGGGGCTCCTGGGCCTGTTAGAAAGTGAGATTCTTTTTCACAGGTCAGAAACGCTGTACAGGGACTGTAGGCAAGGTAGGAGGCTAGTTCTCCCAAGGGACTTTTATTGGCCCTATAAGTTAAATATAATTCCTTAAAGGAAAACACACCATTCCATTTAAAGCCTTGGTAAAATAACCAGTTTTTCCAATTGCGTCCTGTTACAAAAAAAAAATGGATTTTTATTGCACTTATGCAAATAACTATATTGCCATAAATTAAGAATACTTACAAATAGTTTCCACATTTTAGAGAAATCAGGTAGAGAGAAACAAATATGCTCCACATTTTGTTTACAGGAGTATACTTAATTGTTAAAAGCTGTAAATAGTTTCTATTAGTTTAGTCCATGCAGTTAATTCCTGTTTGATATTTATGAACATTTCAGCTTTCCATGAGCCCTGAAAGTTTTTTCCTCTATTTTAATATTACAATGTTCAAAGTTATTAGAAACCTGAATTTAAGAGCACCTGTTAGAGTCCAATAGCTGATTATAAACCATTTTTTTAAAGAGGAATAAAACAAGACAACAAGTGTCTGTGGATGACAAAATGTCTTAGGACAGCCACAGTTAAAGACACAATTGACGGCCGGGTGCGGTGGCTCACGCTTGTAATCCCAACACTTTGGGAGGCCAAGGCAGGCAGATCATGAGGTCAGGAGATCGAGACCACGGTGAAACCCCGTCTCTACTAAAAATACAAAAAAATTAGCTGG
>NW_026669374.1:0-1110 GCF_009828535.3 Hylobates moloch | reverse complement strand
AGGTGAATGCACAGATCAGAAAGAAGTTTCGCAGAATGCTTCTATGTAGTTTTTAATTTAAGATATTCCTTTTTAAACTATAGGCCCCTTAGCGCTCCGAATCTCCACTTGCACATTTTACAGAAAGAGTGTTTCAAAACTCCTCAATCAAAAATAAGGTTCAACTCTGCTAGTTGAATGCACAAATCAGAAAGAGGTTTCACAGAATGCTACTTTGGAGTTTTTATTTGAAGATATACGTTTTTCCACTATAGGCCCCTTAGCCATCCGAATCTCCGCTTGCAGTTTCTACAGAAAGAGTGTTTCAGAACTTAACAATCAACAGTAAGGTTCAAATCTGTCAGTTGAATGCACAGAATAGAAAGAAGTTTGCAGAATAATTCTGTGTAGTTATAATTTCAAGATATACCTTTTTCCACTATATGCCCCTTAGCGCTCCGAATGTCCCCTTAAAGTTTCTACAGAAAGAGTGTTTCAAAACTCCTCAATCAAAAGTAAAGTTCACCTCTGCTAGGTGAATGCACAGATCAGAATGAAGTTTCGCAGAATGCTTCTCTGTACTTTTAATTTGAAGTTATTCCTTTTTACACTCTAGGGCCCTTAGCGCTCAGAATGTCCACTTGCAGTTTCTACAGAAAGAGTGTTTCAGGACTGCTCAATAAAAAGTAAGGTTCAACCCAGTGATTTGAATGCACAGAAGAGAAAGAAGTTTCACAGAATGATTCTTTGTAGTTTTTATTTGAAGACATTTCTCTTTCCACTATAGGCCCCTTAGCCCTCAGAATGTCCACTTGCAGTTTCCACAGAAAGAGGGATTCAGAACTTCTCAAACAAAAGTAAAGTTCAACTCTGTTATTTGAATGCACGGAACAGAAACAAGTTTCACAGAATGCTTCTGTGTTATTTTTATTTGAAGATATTCCTTTTTCCACTATATGTCCCTTTCGTTCGGCGTGTCCACTTGTAGTTTCTACAGAAAGAGTGTTTCACAACTGCTCAATCAAAAGTACGGTTCAACTCTGTTCGTTGAATTCACAGAACAGAAAGAAATTTCACAGAATGCTTCTGTTTAGTTCTTATTTGAAGAATGTCCTTTTTCCACTATAGGCC
>NW_026669373.1:446-1110 GCF_009828535.3 Hylobates moloch | reverse complement strand
GATGGTGATGATGATGGTGAAGACTGTAGTGATGGTGATGATGGTGAAGACTGTAGTGATGGTGATGATGATGGTGAAGACTGTAGTGATGGTGATGATGGTGAAGACTATAGTGATGGTGATGATGGTGGTGAAGACTGTAGTGATGGTGATGATGGTGAAGACTATAGTGATGGTGATGATGGTGAAGACTATAGTGATGGTGATGATGATGGTGAAGACTATAGTGATGGTGTTGATGGTGGTGAAGACTGTAGTGATGGTGATGATGGTGAAGACTGTAGTGATGGTGATGATGGTGAAGACTATAGTGATGGTGATGATGGTGGTGAAGACTGTAGTGATGATGATGGTGAAGACTGTAGTGATGGTGATGATGATGGTGAAGACTGTAGTGATGGTGATGATGATGGTGAAGACTGTAGTGATGGTGATGATGGTGAAGACTAGTGATGGTGATGATGATGGTGAAGACTGTAGTGATGGTGATGATGGTGAAGACTATAGTGATGGTGAAGACTGTAGTGATGGTGATGATGATGGTGAAGACTGTAGTGATGGTGATGATGATGGTGAAGACTGTAGTGATGGTGATGATGGTGAAGACTGTAGTGATGGTGATGATGGTGAAGACTATAGTGATGGTGATGATGGTGAAGACTAT
>NW_026669373.1:0-346 GCF_009828535.3 Hylobates moloch | reverse complement strand
GATGGTGATGATGATGGTGAAGACTGTAGTGATGGTGATGATGGTGAAGACTGTAGTGATGGTGATGATGATGGTGAAGACTGTAGTGATGGTGATGATGGTGAAGACTATAGTGATGGTGATGATGGTGGTGAAGACTGTAGTGATGGTGATGATGGTGAAGACTATAGTGATGGTGATGATGGTGAAGACTATAGTGATGGTGATGATGATGGTGAAGACTATAGTGATGGTGTTGATGGTGGTGAAGACTGTAGTGATGGTGATGATGGTGAAGACTGTAGTGATGGTGATGATGGTGAAGACTATAGTGATGGTGATGATGGTGGTGAAGACTGTAGTGATG
>NW_026669372.1:0-1110 GCF_009828535.3 Hylobates moloch | reverse complement strand
TCAAAAAACCAGCTCCTGGATTCATTAATTTTTTGAAGGGTTTTTTGTGTCTCTATTTCCTTCAGTTCTGCTCTGATTTTAGTTATTTCTAGCCTTCTGCTAGCTTTTGAATGTGTTTGCTCTTGCTTTTCTAGTTCTTTTAATTGTGATGTTAGGGTGTCAATTTTGGATCTTTCCTGCTTTCTCTTGTGGGCATTTAGTGCTATAAATTTCCCTCTACACATGGCTTTGAACGTGTCCCAGAGATTCTGGTATGTTGTGTCTTTGTTCTCGTTGGTTTCAAAGAACATCTTTATTTCTGCCTTCATTTCATTATGTACCCAATAGTCATTCAGGAGCAGGTTGTTCAGTTTCCATGTAGTTGAGCGGTTTTGAGTGAGTTTCTTAATCTTGAGTTCTAGTTTGATTGCACTGTAGTCTGAGAGACAGTTTGTTATAATTTCTGTTCTTTTACATTTGCTGAGGAGAGATTTACTTCCAACTATGTGGTCAATTTTGGAATAGGTGTGGTGTGGTGCTGAAAAAAATGTATATTCTGTTGATTTGGGGTGGAGAGTTCTGTAGATGTCTATTAGGTCCACTTTGTTTAGAGCTGAGTTCAATTCCTGGATATCCTTGTTAACTTTCTGTCTCGTTGATCTGTCTAATGTTGACAGTGGGGTGTTAAAATCTCCCATTATTATTGTGTGGGAGTTTAAGTCTCTTTGTAGGTCACTCAGGACTTGCTTTATGAATCTGGGTGCTCCTGTGTTGAGTTCATATATATTTAGGATAGTTAGCTCTTCTTGTTGAATTGATCCCTTTAGCATTATGTAATGGCCTTCTTTGTCTCTTTTGATCTTTGTTGAAGTCTATTTTATCAGAGACTAGGATTGCAACCCCTGCCTTTTTTTGTTTTCCATTTGCTTGACAGATCTTCCTCCATCCCTTTATTTTGAGTCTATGTGTGTCTCTGCATGTGAGATGGGTTTCCTGAATACAGCACACTGATGGGTCTTGACTCCTTATCCAGTTTGCCAGTCTGTGTCTTTTAATTGGAGCATTTAGCCCATTTACAGTTAAAGTTAATATTGTTATGTGTGAATCTGATCCTGTCATTATGATGTTAGT
>NW_026669371.1:560-1110 GCF_009828535.3 Hylobates moloch | reverse complement strand
GTATTATAGTGGAAAAAGTAATATCTTCAAGCAAACACTACGCAGAAGTATTCTGTGCAACTTCTTTCTCTTAAGTGCATTCAACTAACAGAGTTGAAGATTATTTTTGATTGAGCAGTTCTGAAACACTCTTTCTGTAGAAAATGGAAGAGGATATTTTGAGCACTAGGGGGCCTTTAGTGGAAAAAGGAATATCTTCAAATAGAAAGCACACAGAAGCATTCTGTGAAACTTCCTACTGTTCTGTGCATTCAACAAACAGAGTTGAAGCTTAGTTTTGCTTGAGCAGTTCTGAAACACTTTTTCTGTAGAAACTGCAGGGGGACATTCGGAGAACTAAGGGGCCTATAGTGGAAAAAGGAATATCTTCAAATAAAAACTACAGATAAGCATTCTGTGAAACTTCCTTCTCTTGTGTGTATTCAACTAAGGGAGTTGAATCTTAATTTTGATAGAGCAGTTCTGAAACACTCTATCTGTAGAAACTGCAAGTAGACATTCTGAGTGCTAAGGGGCTTATAGTGGAAAAAGGAATATCTTTAAATAAAAA
>NW_026669371.1:0-550 GCF_009828535.3 Hylobates moloch | reverse complement strand
GTATTATAGTGGAAAAAGTAATATCTTCAAGCAAACACTACGCAGAAGTATTCTGTGCAACTTCTTTCTCTTAAGTGCATTCAACTAACAGAGTTGAAGATTATTTTTGATTGAGCAGTTCTGAAACACTCTTTCTGTAGAAAATGGAAGAGGATATTTTGAGCACTAGGGGGCCTTTAGTGGAAAAAGGAATATCTTCAAATAGAAAGCACACAGAAGCATTCTGTGAAACTTCCTACTGTTCTGTGCATTCAACAAACAGAGTTGAAGCTTAGTTTTGCTTGAGCAGTTCTGAAACACTTTTTCTGTAGAAACTGCAGGGGGACATTCGGAGAACTAAGGGGCCTATAGTGGAAAAAGGAATATCTTCAAATAAAAACTACAGATAAGCATTCTGTGAAACTTCCTTCTCTTGTGTGTATTCAACTAAGGGAGTTGAATCTTAATTTTGATAGAGCAGTTCTGAAACTCTCTATCTGTAGAAACTGCAAGTAGACATTCTTAGTGCTAAGGGGCTTATAGTGGAAAAAGGAATATCTTTAAATAAAAA
>NW_026669370.1:0-1111 GCF_009828535.3 Hylobates moloch | reverse complement strand
TTAGGTAAACAAAGCCTGGGCAATGGCGGGCGCCCCTCCCCCAGCCTCGCTGCCGCCTTGCAGCTTGATCTCAGACTGCTGTGCTAGCAATCAGCGAGACTCCGTGGGCATAGGACCCTCCGAGCCAGGTGCGGGACACAATCTCCTAGTGTGCCGTTTTCCAGGCCCGTTGGAAAAGCGCAGTATTAGGATCGGAGTGACCCGATATTCCAGGTGCTGTCTGTTTCCCCTTTCTTTGACTAGGAAAGGGAACTCCCTGACCCCTTGCGCTTCCCGAGTGAGGCAATGCCTCGCCCTGCTTCAGTTCGCGCACAGTGTGCTTCACCGACTGTCCTGCACCCACTGTTAGGCACTCCCTAGTGAGATGAAACCTGTACCTCAAGCAGAAATGCAGAAATCACCCGTCTTCTGTGTCGCTGGGGCTGGGAGCTGGAGACTGGAGCTGTTCCTATTCGGCCATCTTGGCTCCACCCCAACACCCCATCTGTGTCTTTTCATGTCCTGATAGATTGTTTCTTTTTGGCTCTGAATAATAAATAATTGTCTGGGTGTACCACAGTGTACCCATTCACCTACAGAAAGACATATTGATTGCTTCCATGCTTTGGCAATTATTAATAAAGCTGCTTTATACATCCATATGCAAGTTTTTGTGTGGACATAAGTTTTAACTCATTCAGGTAAATAGCAAGGAGTGTGATTGCTGGATCATATGGTAAGAGTATGTTTAGTCTTGTGAAAAAAACAAAACAAAACAAAACCTGCCAAACTGCTTTCCAACGTTGTTGTACCATTTTGCATTCCCATCAGCAATAAATGGGAGCTCTTACTGCTCCACACCCACATCTTCCTCAGTATTTAATTTTGTACATGTTTTGGATTTTGGCCATTCTGTGTAATAGTATATTATTGTTGTTTTAATTTACAACCTCCTAGTGATGTTAAGTATCTTTTCATATACTTATTTGCCATTTGTATTATTTCTTTGTGAGGTGTCTCTTCAGGTTTTTTGCCCATTTATTATTGGGTTGTTCATTTTTATATTGTTGAATTTTAAGAGTTCTCTGTGTGTGTATATATATATACATATATATACATATATACGTATATA